>NW_025930611.1:101574-176875 GCF_000764305.2 Hyalella azteca | reverse complement strand
GTGCTACGTTACTTCTACTGAATCAGTCGTGTTGAGATGATGCCATATGTTGAAAATATTGAAGAAATAGCACGCCGTACCATAGTTATGGCGAGTGGGTCGCCAGCAGTTATGATGCGCTATTGCAACATCGCGACTGAGAGCGACTCTGCCACAAGCCTGTGTGGGTGTTTTTTTTTTTTTGTCGGCGTCGGGCAAAATAAATAGTAAAAAATATTTATTGAATTGCGCTCCTAAGAAGAATGAGGTTAAATCCTGAGTTGGAAAGCGTACGTTTATAACCAATGTAACGGGATTATTTTGCCATTAATGTAATGAATGAACAATCTTTAACCAATTTGATTTGCCAATGCGTCATTCTAGTATTTTTTTGCAAGAATCTACCTATATATAAGGCAACATATAACAATATTCTAACTATTTGTGAAGGCGGAGGAAAAATTCTCTCTATTATGAGTAAAGTTCATTATTTAGCATCAACTGGCAACATTATTCATTCGTTTTGCTGACAAATAAATATTCTTCCATTGCAAAATGTGCAACATTTGTCAGCGTTTTCAAAGCACGGGACGCGAAAATGTTCAAAAGCAACGCCGGCTTGAGTTGCTGGTCTCTAACCCTTCTTTAAAATAACTCTCATTGTGATAACGCTTCTAAAGGATCCACATTACATATAATCTCATTTATATCATATGTTCCTACACGCGAGGCTTGAGAGATTAATATTCGATTTGTATCACAGCCCTAATTAACGATATAGACACAAACTATCGTGCCTTCGCCGCGATAATTAATACATTTTAATACCCTTATCATGCCCTAAAGATATAATTTTTCGATTTATTATATCTCCACTATAATCAGTGTGCGGTGCTACCGTATAAAACATCGGATCAATTTGGTATATATCCATGTGAATAATACTCAGAACTTGAGTAATGCACTATCCTCTCCCGATCAGTAAGCAAATTGTGGGAAATTATCAGAATATATTACAGGCATGGAAGAAAAAGTGTACTGAGTATACAACAAAGCCATAATGACCTGTCAATTCCACACCTTTATATGAGGGTAACTACACCAATTTCCGTAATACGGAGCTGGAATTTTTTCGGTATACACCATGTGTCAGGATGAATAACTATACATAATCTTATTTACGATGCATGATAATTAAACTTTAATACAATGTTTAGTATAATTTTTTGTTTGCTACGAGACGTAAAAAAAGAATCAATACACAAGCACGAGGCCATTGACCTCACGAGCAGCCCTCGCTCACGAATTCACGACGTCATTCATGACTCAAGAAAGCTGAGTTTATTCGCATGTCACGAATAAGTTCATGCACTCACACACGCAACACGCACTCACAGCAGATAGGCATGCTCCATCTGTAGGTGCCATTTACTTGAAGTCTATGAAAACAGTTTGGAATTTTATTAAGTCGAAAATTCCATAGTTAGGTACAAAAAATCAGTAGAAAATTTTTGCAAGTCGTAGAAAATTAAATAGTATCATAAACTACAGTAAATGTTCATGTTGGATGATCACACGTGTCGAAGAAGACATAAATGCGTAATAAACATAAACGAATAAATTATTTCTATATTATGAATGAAATAAATTAAAATTGTAAATTATGAGTAACATATATTTACTATCTACAATATTTCGATCGCAGTTATAATATAAGATCATCAAACTCGTGATATATTGTTTACGTTATATATTTTGTTAAGTTAATTGTTAATCCCCAGAAATCTATATTATAACAGAGAAAACATTTTCATAATCAATATTCTCCTGAAATTTCGAACAAAATGAAGTATATGAGTAGCAACTTTTATGCAAACATGCGTAAACGTGAGAGGCATTAGTTTTGTAGTGATGTTTGAAAGTGATTACGTAAGAATAATTTAGTTAGTGATTCAATCATTTCCGGATACGTCAATTTTACACCTAATGATCAGTAGTTCTGGGTCGGTTGGAACTGAAAATTTCCATAGCATGGTTTTGATGCTATTTCTATAAAATATTTTTGATCCCTAAAATTGCCGTAATGGCGATTGGGTATATAATTTGAGCCCCGTTCAAACGCTCAAACTTATCGTCAGTCTTGCATGTCCTGCCAGGTTTAACCGACTTTGACGGAAGACTGAAGAGCGTCCGTACGCTCAAACTTTCCTTCAGTTTTTAGTGCGTTGGCGACAATGGAGGAGCTAGTGCTGCTCGCTGCAGTGATCGCAGTTTGTGCCACCATAATTAGTTTAAAGCGATGCAAATGTACGCGGTGGTCCCGAAAATGGTTTTAAAAAATACCACAATGAGGGTTGACATACAGCATTCCTATCTGCATCAGACAGCATTGACGACTTCGTTGTGGCACATTATTTTCGATAAAGAGTTTATTTTCATTGTTACAAAGTCTTTGTTGGCTGTATGAACAACTTCTTAGCACTTAGCAATCAATGCCGCATAGGCCAGTGCTCTCTTGTTCTTGTGACTGTAGCTCTTTGATTTAATTTACCATAAACATGGGAAACTACGATATAACTCGATAAACTCACCAAAAGAAATCGTGAAACAAGTGCCGGATATCCTGGGATATGAAAAACCAGAGCTAGCGAGGAACAATGTCACAGCTCTCATCATCAATATAGACTGAGATAGAGTAAAAGTTTGACCAATTAGTCGGTTGCCCGTCCACACGCTCAAACTTATCGTCAGTCTTCATGAAGCCAAAGGTTTCGCCCGTCCGTCTTTCCCAGGTTTGTCAAACCTCAAACCGCCCACCCATCATGCAAGACGTCAAACTTTGAGCGTCCACACGCTCCGTCTTGTCGTCAAACCTGACATGACATGCAAGACTGACGATAAGTTTGAGCGTGTGGACGGGGCTTTAGAGTGCTACGCATGGCGAAGAAGTTCCCTACGATTTCTTTCTGTCTCTTTCATATGATAACTTATGAAAGTTTACATCCACTACTTGATCGTGCAACATTTGCACGATCAAAATATGTGATCGTGCTAAACAGTGCTATTGGAAAAAATTTAATTTATTTTTTTTTAATTTTCACAAATTTTTTCATTCATTTTCAAAAATTCATTTCATTCATTCCTTCCAGTCGGTACTTTATATCTCTGCCAACCATAATTTTTAGCTCCGTACACAGATTTCTTTTTCAACTCATGCTGTCTATTAAAAAGAGTTCACAACTATTTTAGAACGGCTTTTTCTGGGCCAACAAGGAGCAATACCGACAGACAGCATTCGATAGTCGATACCATCGAAGGCATCGATTCCCGCCATCGAAGTTCACAGAATGTAAACAAATCCAAAGCCTCTGATTGGTCAGTTGGCCAGATAGTTTTGATAGTACGCTTTTAGCTAAGTCTTACGTACGAATGTTTGATAATGCCAAAATTAGGGTGTACTTACGTAACACGTAACTTTTTTGTCGGAAGTACAAAAAGTTACGAAGTTTTGATAATACGGCCCCAGGTCTGAAATGTGTTCCGAGCAACGTTGGGCTGCTGGTCTCTAATGCTTCTTTGAAATAACTCTTATTGAGATAACGCTTTTATAAGACCCACATTACATATATTCTCTTTGATATCACATGTTCATACCAGCATGGCTTGGCTAAACAAATACAATTGGCGGGTTGAGAGTGAAAGACAGACTTGACAGATCGTCAGCATGCCATGAAGATTCATCCCAACAAATTCGCGCATATTGGCAGATATAGACATGCATCTTTCCGACTCAAATGGGAAATTCTTTAATTTCCAGCTGATTAGCTACAAAATTATGATTTTTTTTATTTCAATATTCCACTCAGTTTTGTGTCGTGTTTATCCGATCAAAATTGTCAATGAATGTTTTGTTTATTCATATGAATAATCAATCATACACGAACAACTGAGTTTGCTGCCTTTATTTTGACAATTTATATTTACATCTAAGAAATTCCATTCAAATATTTGAAAAGTTGTAGATAAAAATGATGGTTAGAATATATTCTCTAGTTAAAACTCAAAAGTTTATTGATGGATAACTACTTTAGTTTTGAACTGTTATGATAGTTCAGTAGCTGATAAGGATTCGGATGATAAATATTTGCAGTCTTATTTTTTTAATTTAATTCTGTGTCCAATATAATGCGATATTCAATAATATATTGTTTTTATTACAGAGGGTTTTAAAAGAAATCAAGTTACATGCATGAATGACTGCCTCGCAACAGACCTCACGAGCAGCCCCGGCCCTCAAGGTCTCAATAACGGATTCATGACTCAAGAAAGCTGAGTTTATTCACATGTTGGCAATAAAGTTCCAGTCGGGATCAGCAGCTTGACTGACGGCTGCCACAAATTTATCGACCACGTCGAAGCTGGTCGCGCTTAATCTCAGCGGTCTGATTGCCAGTGCTGGCAAATTTGCATACTACTTCATTACAATCAACAAACTCACAATATTGAAAAGGGCGAAATTTCCTGCATTATTTATTCGCAATATGATGACGCATGTCCAGCCAGAATGATTTGATGACGCTGTTCGCTGCTCAAATTTAATTTTGTTACCCATAAGTTTGGTAAATTTTTATATAATTTAATCAGAAAATAGATGGACATAATTCACTTATTAGGCATCGGCTGTAATGTTGAAATGGTGAAAAATATCAAAAACGCTTGAAACGTTCAATTTATACTCATAATCAGGGAAAAATGTTCTATCAATATTATTTACAAAACAATATGTTGAAATTTTGTCCCCATTTGGATTCCTGGCTCTGAATTTAGCGTTAATAATTCCATCAAACCTATAATAGTTTTTGAAGCCGCAAGGCCATGCGATCGTAATGAGAGGTTGAGAGAAGCCTCCATGCACTTGAACTCAACTGTCCGCTGACTTGTCCACAACGTGACCCACTTTCTAACGGATTACGAGACTGTGGCGCTGCATTATAAGTTCCTCATGCCAAATTTATCGACCAGAGTTTGTTTTTCTTCATTAAAAACGAATTTTTGTCAACTTTTCCTCTCAAATTGGGAATAAATTAGTTGCGAAAGGGACTAAATAGTGAAACTTTCCTTTTCTTGTTGAAAAACCTTTCTGAAAAAAATATTTTTCTGATTCATTAAACTATCAGAGCATTAAACTATCACCAGAGCTTGCAACGGTCACCTCAACTCTGAACAGTGCGTCACACCTCATCTACGATGCAGCTCTTCTTAACAAATCTTAATAACATTCAAACGAATAAAATTTAATCTCACTTTACGGCACATTTCTTCCATCTATGAGCTCAGAGTTTATCCGCTTATCCTTCCATCCGCTTATGTAAAGAAGTTTGTAATTACTACCAATAAACGCACAACAATAATCGTAACGGTTCCTTCGCGATATTCTACTGGCATAGCGCTTTCCTCAGTGGATAGAGTTTTAGGTATAATACTAGCAATAATTGACCTAAATTGATTAAATTCTACCAAATGTTCTGTTTCCTGACCGCATTCTCTGAACAAACGCTAAAAACAGACAGTAACTGTCGACACTAACTATGCTATTCATATTCTATTCATATTCTCAGCAACAGTATAGCCAAATATTTCGGGGTCGGCAGACCTGTATATTAATACACGTCGTGGACGTAGTTAATCTCTCCAACAGAATTTAAATGATTATGCCATTTAATAATATTAAATAAAGGTTTTGCTGCTATATCCGGTGTCAAACTCGCATTTCGGTGTCTATTTTTCTATGTTCCATTAATCACCGTTTGCTGTTTCAAAGTTATCCTTGCCGGAAATAAGGACTTGGATCTTTTGTTTCCCTTTTATTTTTCTGCATAAAATTACATGTTCTCTATACCACTACTTAATGACAGTACTAAAACAACTCGCAATGTTCCTCGTCTCACAACTGGTGGAATGTTTATTGAATATAATATCACAAACTCCAGGCACTGCTTCATGAAGGTGAACATGTTTAACTTGACCTAAATTGATTAACTTGAATTTAATCAATTTAGGTCAGATATTGGTAGTTTTATACCTAAAACTTTATCCTCTGAGGAAAGCGCTATGCCAGTAGAATATCGCGAAGGATCCGTTACGATTATTGTTGTGCATCTATTGGTAGTAATTACAAACTTCTTTACATAAGCGGATGGAAGGATAAGCGGATAAACTCTGAGCTCGTAGATGGAAGAAATGTGCCGTGAAGTGATATTAAATTGTATTCGTTTGAATGTTATTAAGATTCGTTAAGAAGAGCTGCATCGTAGATGAGGTGTGACGCACTGTTCAGAGTTGAGGTGACCGTAGCAAGCTCTGGTGATAGTTTATGCCCCGATAGTTTAATGTATCAGAAAAATATTTTTTCAGAAAGGTTTTCTAACAAGAATAGGAAAATTTCACTATCTAATCCTTTTCGCACCTAATTTATTCCCAATTTGACAAGGAAAGTCGACAAAAAATCATTTTTAATGAAGAAAAACAAACTTTGGTCAATAAATTTGGCATGAGGAACTTATAATACAGCGTCACAGTCTCGTAATCCGTTAGAAAGTGGGTCACGTTGTAGACAAGTCAGCGGACAGTCGAGTTCAAGTGCATGGAGACAACACTCTTTATATCGTTTCGATCGCATGGCCTTACGGCTCCAAATAATAATCTTTTTTAGTTCGAAATAATATGTAAGCAGGTATTCGAGGTGGCACAGATTTTCAGCATACTATTTTGTAAATAATATTGATAAAGTACTTGTCTCTGATTCAGAGTGGAAATCGAACGTTTCTATAATTTTTTATTCTTCAATGTCATTTCAACGTTACGAAAGCTGGATAATTGAAGAATTAAATAATTTTTTGTCCAGATAATATAATTTGAAAATTATTCAAATTGATGGGTAACATAATTAAATTTTGACATCAAACTGTCTTCATCAAATCATTCTGGCTGGACATCATAATACAAATAAATATTTGTACCGCACGTCTGGTACGTTTGTACCGCACGTCTGGTACGTTTAAGTAGATGCGGCGCTGTTGAACATCACAATTATCATCAGATAATATCAACAAATATCATCACACTTGTTGTGGGTCTCTAAATCATATATTGATGGTAGTAAGTATATCGTAAAAGATCCTATGTATTTCTGTTTTTTTTTTTCAATTATTAACGTAGCGTTCAATTATTCCGGCCTATCAGTTTCAGTAATTGGTTGTCCCAAGTTTGAATTTTATAAAAAAGTTTCTTGTATTTTCTTAAGTTAAGCTTAGGCTTAAAATAAAATAGGCTTAGCGTAAAAATGTTAGGCTTTTTTGCAGGGCATGTTTGTGAATAATTTCAACGGCCTATAAATAACATTGAACATGATCACTTCTAGAAACTCATGTTCGTTGCATTGTTCATAAAGTGTATAAAGTTAATTACCTTATCGAGGGTAGTTACAGTGTAAGGTAATTAGCTACAGCTTTCGGTCAATCATTTGTCGGTTAAGTTGCTTTGTACTGTTCCATATGTAAATAAATATGATGACATTACTTGCTTTGTTATTCAAACGATTATCATTTAATATATTTATCACTTATCATGTGCCAATTATGTATGGCACGTTCCATGTAATCCAGTATCCCAGAAAATTGCCTAAAGGCATCAAAAATATTATCATTTATAGCCTCAGATTCGTTTTGGACTCCATCGCCTCCTAGAAAAATTTGTATGCATGTGTATTCAAATAACTAAAATGAAAATCTTCAACTTTATATTGAATTGTCATTTGATCTTCATTTCGCATTTCAGTCAGAAAAATATGCACAGAAAGAATTTGAATTTAATTTTCCGCGAGGCAAAATTAGAAAAAAGTAGTATAAGCAATATTCCAGCGCAACAAGTACATAGCATATAATAATATATTCATGGGTATCTAATTCAATTTCAGAATCTGGTGCCAAGCGTATAAAAATATCTATAAGAAAGTCGTTATGATATTAAATGGTATAATTATTAGATGAGTATCTTGAATACATCAATTAAAGTCCGATGGTTGAAGAAAATATCTCTTATGAGAGTATCAGGATACCCGAAGATAAAGAAATATTTCCACGCAACCTAAATCTCAAACTTATTGTTTTATGAAATTGATATGTCCTAGCATAACATAGTCATTTGTTGCGAACTCAATTTTGTTTACTTGATATGTCACAAATAATGTGGTGGAATTGATGAAATAACAAAAGCTTTATTCGGTCCTTCATGCAACGCGTTGATAGTTCCTTTTGAATGAATTAGTTAGTCCTCCAGTAATAATTTTCTAAATATCCTGAGAATTTTCTAATTCAAGTAGAAAACTATTAAAGGATATACTCATTTAGAAGTGTTGGTACAAGAAGTGTTGGTTACATACTTTAAAAGTGTTGGTCACATACTCATTTTATTGCAATTGGTTTATAGCATTACGTATCAAGAATTTTGTCTTACGTTTTTGACAGATGGAATAAAAAATCCTACTGAGAGTATTTGCCGAAATTTTATGCAAATTCGTCGGTCCGAAGTAGAGAGCGATGGCGAGCAGCAGCGCGGTCATCGTGGACATATAAATCAATCATTTAAGGTTGTCTGTTATATCTAATAATTATTAAGCATTTATATCAGCAAAGAAATCAATGAATAAGAAGCAGGGAGCTGTGGAATGCTACGCTGGATCTTGAGACTTTGCAGGGCGTACATAAAACATGAATCTGTCCTGCAGCAATTCCCAAATGCCTGGACATTATGACGTCACACTTTCAAGTCATTAAAAGTGACTTATTCAACACATACAATATTAGAGTACCAGCAACAAAAAGTTCTACTATGAGAGATTGGTTATTAGTTCAGACCAGCTTCAACCAAAAAATAATAATAATAATAAAAAATCCATATTTTCTTATTTGTGAAATTATAAAGAAAGGTTCTAATGAACGGCTACCTGTTTCTTGGTGTGTGCCTTCTTATGAAAAAAGTGAAGTGACATTAAATTTTATTCGTTTGAATGTTATTAAGATCCGTTAAGAAGAGCTGCATCGTAGATGAGGTGTGACGCACTGTTCAGAGTTGAGGTGACCGTAGCAAGCTCTGGTGATAGTTTAATGCTCTCATAGTTTAATGATCCAGAAAAATATTTTTCAGAAAGAATTTCTACCAAAGATAGAGAAGTTTGGCAATTAAAGCATTTTTCACGACTAATTTATTGCCAATTTGTGAAGGAAAGTTGACCAAATTTAATTTTTAATAAAGAAAAACAAACTTTGGTCGATATATTTGGCATGAGGAACTTATAATACAGCGTCACAGTCTCGTAATCCGTTAGAAAGTGGGTCACGTTGTAGACAAGTCAGCGGACAGTCGAGTTCTAAGGCGTGAGTTCCACCTTCATCAGCTCTTGCTATGGCAATGTGCCTTGCGGCTCCAAAAAATTTTAAATTTTTATTTTTCGAACTAACTCTACTACTTGAAATGGAGGAATCGGGGTGCGTACAGTATTTTCTCATATTATTTTGTAAATAAAATTGATAAAACACAATAAATTTATTCATGAAATAAAAAGTATTTTCTCTACGTTTTTTTACGATGACATTTCATTATTCTAACGGTGAAGCTGACGATAGATGCGCAAATCAGATTTTTTGTTGTTTTATTTCAACAATTTAAGATTTCATGACATTTATGGGTAACAACATTAAATTACAAAATTCAACTATCATCCTCATATCATTCTGGCTGGACAAGCGTCATCATAATGCAAATGAATAATGCAGGAAATGTTGCCCGTTTCTATATTGTGAGTTTGTTGATCAACTCAAGAATGTATTCTATGTAGTTATTGGGAAATTAGGCAACTGAAAGCTTACCAAAGCCATGACGGGATCTATTTTCTCACAGTATCCGCATAAATTGGACTAATGAGATAATAACAATAGCAACACTTCCTTTGCAGTCATTTAATATGTACCATACTTAACATGCACTACATACTGCAGTAAAGTATTACTTGGTCCTCTATTAACTGAAAATCAAATTTTCTTGCTAACACAGAAACGATAGGATCACGGACTGAACAAAATTTATTTATTATCTCGTCTATTCAGGGTTCATATACACCACAAGTTATCTATGACCGTATATATTCTGGTCATATCTGTGCAAGATTTGCTGTCCAGTGCCAGGACCTGGAAAAGCACTTCCCTGTTTAAAATGAGTGATTCTGATCAGTGCGCCACCTGCAACACAACAGACACAATTGTTCACTTTCTTCTGGACTGTCAACGTCATGTGTCAATGTAGAACTAAACCTTTGTAATCTCCTGGGGGGAGGTAACTTTAGTGATAAGGTGTCACAGAAAATCTCTCAATTTTTCAATGTATTTATTTTAAAGTCAGTTAGGCTAAGCGATCTTTAGATGAGCGCCTTGCAATGTTGTATATATGCAAGCATGATAGAATTGTTAATGCATGGCAACTGCTGATATATGTTTTGAATTAGCAAGTAGATCATCTAGGTTTTTTCAGTATTATTATAATTATGTATATATTTCTATTATTATTGCTATTATTATCATTTTTTTTTTGTTTAATGAAGGCTGTTATATTAGCAGCCCTAATTATCTAAATTACATTAGCAGTAACTCATTTCATTTACTAATATATGTTCCCTGTAAACTTCTACCCAATCCTGTACTGAGCTTACATCAGCCAACCTCACTAAATGGCAGCAATTAACTTCATATACAAAGAAGCTGAAAACCACAAGCTATAAGCTCTCAGGCCCAACGGTCATCCATCTGGCAGACCTGCGGCTTCAAGTCCACTCCAAATGGACACCCTGCAAAGAAGAAGAAGAACTTCAGTACATCATGAAAATTGATCAAACGCACAATATTTTTTATACGTGAAATGCAGTTTATATAAAATATTTAATTCATGTACAAAAATAACTAAACCTTCAACTGATGCTTGCTGACGAGTAAATTTGTAGAGCCATTAATATTAAAAGTTTCTCCTGTTAAATCATATGAGCTGCTCGTTAAATAACCTTTTTAACGGTGGATTATTGGCTGATTATGATGCATAATACAAATAATATTAATAATTACTTGAAAGATAGTAGCATGAGAAGGCAGACTGAAACTCTAGTTGCTTTTGGTCTTATCAAACTTGTAGTTATCGATCTTATCTGTTATCTTTTGTTTCAATGCGGCTATGCAATAATAAATAAATTCCGCTTGGTGTCTTTGTGTGATGCAACGTTTTCAACTAGGACAAACATTAACATTACTTTATCATGTCCACGTACAACATGGTGCATATTATTCAGATATCGCGCACAAGGGACACAAGTGTTTACCCTCAGGCAGCCTCCTACAGTTTGGTATGCAGGCTACGTGGTACCAGCAACAACACCGCTCGCCCTCACTAAACACCATTAATTGCTGTGTCAGTTGCTTGCACGAAACTCCTAGAAAACAGCGTTCAAATTTACCCACAAATTATTTGGGCCTTATTTACGCCTGGAAATCGGCAGTGCATGACTAGTGGAACTTTGGTTGAGACAGGAATTTTTTCAGACCAGCGTCTGCCAAATCACAAAATGAGAAAAACATATTTTGTCAATAATTTCTGCTAGCTGAGCAGTCACGATGAATTATCTATCTGACTGATGAATTCATGTGTATAAGAATAGATTAGTTATGAAAGAAATTTAGATCATATCGTAGTAATCAGTAGGCATTTATGAGTAAGTAACAATCATTCTATTCAGACTGCTTAGTGTAATCGAAAAAACAATAAATACATGAAGCAATTGAAGTAAATGACATGCTTGGATAGTATTTATTAAAGTGCATGTTTGCTAACGGATACCTAGGATATGAAGTTGAAAGAGATTTACCTCATTACTTACGCCTCGGAGTGCTGACTTACTCAACTTCACTGCCGATAATTTCAATAAATTAATTTTGAATTATTCGTTCATTTTAGCATAAAATTATTGATGTAACAAAATGTATTTTCTGGCCATAATTAATATAGTTGTTCTATACTTCTGGTGCCGACATCGAAATCTAATGTAAATCTACTAATCATTTTTATTTTTCCATTAGAGGTAAACCTGATGTTTTTTTCATTAGATGTACTGCAGGACATATAACAGTTTTAACTCTGTAGTATATTGAAGTTTTGTAAAGTGTGAATAAGTTGGTGTTCACAGATATCAATAAAATGACTAATACAGATGGTACATACATATTTTATGTCTGTGCGTGTAGCGTGTGTGAGAGCATGAACATTATTCATGATATTCGAATAAACGCAACTTTCATGAGTCACGAATAACGTCGTGAATTCGTGAGCGAGGGCTGCTCCTGACTCATTAGGTCAATGATCTCATGCATGTATATATTTATTCTTTATTATGGTCTCGTAGCAAACAAAAAATTATACTAAGGATCACAATAAAGTTTAATTATCATGCAACGGAGTTAAGATTACGTATAGTTATTCATACTGACACGTTTCGTGTATCGAAAACATTCCGGCTCTGTACTTTGACAATTGGTGCAGTTACCCTTACATATACTCGGGAGTTTGACAGATTATTTTGTCTTTATTTTATATTAAATACACTTTATCTTCCTTGTCAGCGCTTCTTTTCAATGAGCACCCACAATTTTTGTTGTATATTGGAAAAAATGATCAAATACTCCATCCTGAATATTATTCACATACATTTATACCACCTTCATTAAAAGTTTCATACGGTGGCACAACACACAGCTTATTCCTGAGATATGATAAATAAGTAAAAGTTTGAATTTTTGAGCTCATGAGACTAGTAAAAAAGTATGATATCAATGCGGAGGCAAGCTATGTTGTTGTCTGTATCGTAAATTAGGGCTGTATTACAAATAGAGTATTAATCTTTCAAGCCTCGCGTGTAATAACATATGATATCAAAGAGAATAAATGTAATGTGGATCCTTTAGAAGCGTTATCACAATGAGAGTTATTCTAAAGAAGGGTTAGAGACCAGCAACTCAAGCCGGCGCTGCTTTTGAACATTTTCGCGTCCCGTGCTTTGAAAACGCTGACAAATGTTGCACATTTTGCGATGGAAGAATATTTATTTGTCAGCAAAACGAATGAATGATGTTGCCAGTTGATGCTAATATCTGAATTTTTCTCATAATAGCGAAAATTTTTTCACCACCTACATAAATAGTTAGAATGTTAAGTTTTGTATATATTGCCTTATAGATAGGTAGACTCTCGCAAAAAATACTAGGATGACGCATTGGCAAATCAAATTGGAGAAAGATTGTTCATTGATTAAATTAATAGCAAACCAATATCGATACATAGCTTAAAAACATAAACTTCCCTACTCAAGATTTAACCTCATTTTCCTTAGGAGTGAAATTCATTAAATATTTTTCATCTTTCTTTTATTTATTTATTTCCTTTCACCAAAAACCCCTCCTACCCACACACGCTTGTGGCAGAGTCGCTCCCAGTCGCGCTGTTGCAATAGCGCATCATAACTGCTGGCGACCCACTCGCCATAACTATGGTACGGCGTGCTATTTCTTCAATATTTCCAACATATGGCATCATCTCCAAACGACTGATTCATTAGAAGTAACGTAGAATGAACTTATGTATTGTTTCTAAAGTGTATTTTATGAAAAGTATTAATCAGTCAAAAATATGCATGCATGCAAATTTCCAACAATTCCTAAGAAAAAAAACAATATAACACATAATAACAGGAGATCTTAATGCTTTTATTTATTATTGCGGGAGACACTGCCATTTTACTACATTATCCATAAAATAAATTTGAATATATTATATTGATAATATAAAAATTACTTAGATACCGTATTATATTTTTATATTTTTAACTTATTTACCATTTTCCTAGTGGGCTGTGTCACGCTGTTAAATTTACTGCCGTTTATGCTACAATTTTTTCTACGATCCGTAATAATTTTCTTCGGGCAATTTTCGTGGGTGACAATCGAATTATAAAATAAATTAATTATATAATCCTGCACGTAAACACTCATTATACAAGATCTCAATAAAATATCACCTAAAGATAGTGCATGCCTACCTGCAGTGAGTGTGCGTGTTACGTGTGTGCGACGTATGAACTTTATTGCCAACATGTGAATAAACTCAGCTTTCTTGAGTCATGAATCCGTTATTGAGACCTTGAGGGCCGGGGCTGCTCGTGAGGTCTGTTGCGAGGCAGTCATTCATGCATGTAACTTGATTTCTTATGAAGCCCTCGTAGGTATAATAATTTATTATTGAATATGAGAAGTTTTTATTACTAAAGACGTAGTCTGTAATAAATGTTTATTAATGAGGCGGTACCGTCACAATACATTATATTGTACAATAAAACAGAGCTACACCTCTACTGCACTGATCCGTGCTTGCATTTCTGTTCATAATCTCCACTAATAGCGTAATTTTGGTTGCATGGCTCGGTCGCTGCACGAACAATCCACTCACAATTGTTGTTATTATCCCCATTAGAGTCACCGTCTGTACTTGCATTGCAGTATAACTTGAATTCGTTTCTAAACCATGAATAATTAGGGTACATTAAAAACGTTGATCACCATATAAATTTAATATGAATTCTTTCTAAAATATGCCGGAGATGCTTCAGATATCATTTGATTTAACTTATGTATTGACTAGAATCTTGATACTTTCAGGTTGGTTGTCCCACGGTTGGGAGGAGGCAGTCTTATAGCAAGCAACCTTATAAACTTATATTAGGATGATTCCTCTTAATGCGGAAACATTCTGAACTTATAGATGGAAGAAATGTGCCGTGAAGTGATATTAAATTTTATTCGTTTGAATGTTATTAAGATTCGTTAAGAAGAGCTGCATCGTAGATGAGGTGTTACGTTTGTGCCGCACGTCTGGTACGTTTGTACCGCACGTCTGGTACGTTTGTACCGCACGTCTGGTACGTTTGTACCGCACGTCTGGTACGTTTATATCGCACGTCTGGTACGTTTGTACCGCACGTCTGGTACGTTTGTACCGCACGTCTGGTACGTTTGTACCACACGTCTGGTACGTTTGTACCGCACGTCTGGTACGTTTGTACCGCACGTCAGGTACGTATAAGTAGATGCGGCGCTGTAGAACATCACAATTATCATCAGATAATATCAACGAATATCATCACACTTGTTGTGGGTCTCTAAATCATATATTGATGGTAGTAAGTATATCGTAAAAGATCCTATGTATTTATGATTTTTTTCAATTATTAACGTAGCCTTCAATTATTCCGGCCTATCAGCTTCAGTAATTGGTTGTCTCAAGTTTGAATTATATAAAAAAAGTTACTTGTATTTTCTTAAGTTAAGCTTAGGCTTAAAATAAAATAGGCTTAGCGTAAAAATGATAGTCTTTTTTTTGCAGGGCATATTTGTGGATAATTTCAACGGCCTATAAATAACATTGAACATGATCACTTCTAGAAACTCATGTTCGTTGCATGTTCATGAAGTGTAAAAAGGTAATTACCTTATCGAGGGTAGTTACCTTATCGAGGGTAGTTACAGTGTAAGGAGGGTAGTTACCTTATCGAGGGTAGTTACAGTGTAAGGTAATTAGCTACAGTTTTCGGTCAATCATCTGTCGGTTAAGTTGCTTTGTACTGTTCCATATGTAAATAAATATGATGACATTACCTGCTCTGTTATCATTCAAACGATTATCATTTAATACATTTAACACTTATAATTTACTAATTATATATGGCACGTTCCATGTCAATCCAGTATACCAGAAAAAAGTCCTTAAGGCATTCAAGAAATCATTATTTATAGCTTCAAAAAACATCTAACTTAATACAGGCGAAATTTGTAGGCATGTGTATTCAAATAATTGAAATATGAATCTCCAACTTCAAATTAAAACGTCATCTGAACTTTATCGTTAGGATATTAAATGGTATAATTATTATACAAGTATCTTGATTACATCAATTAAAGTCCGATGGTTAAAGAAAATATCTCTTAAGAGAACATCAGGACAACCGAAGATAAAGAAATATTTCGACGCAAGCTAAATCTCAAACTTATTGTTTTATGAAATTGATATGTCCTAGTATAACATTTTCATTAAGCGATAACTTAATTTTATTCACTTGACTTATCATGAATAATGTAGTAGACTTGATGAACTAACAAAAGTTTTATTCGACCCTACATGCAACGCATTGATCGTTCCATTTGAATTATTTAGTTAGTCCTCCAGTGATAGTTTTCGAAATATCTGAAGAATTTTCTAATTCAAGTAGAAAACTAGTGAAGGATACACGCTTCTAGAACTGTTTGTAAAAGTTTTTTTAATGGTTTGTTGCATTAGGCAACAAGAACTTTGTCTTTTATATTGGAAAGGTGAAATAAAAAATTTTACCGACAGTATTTGCCGGAATTTTAAGCAAATTTGTCTGTCCAAAGTGGAGAGTGATGGCGAGCAGCAGCGCGGTCATCGTGGACATATAAATCAATCATTAAAGGCTGTCTGTTATATCTAATAATTATTAAGCATTTATTCCAGCAATGAAATCAATAAATAAGAAGCAGGGAGCTGTGGAATGCTACGCTGGATCTTGAGACTTTGCAGAGCGTACATAAAACATGAATCTGTCCTGCAGCAATTCCCAAATGCCTGGACATTATGACGTCACACTTGCAAGTCATTAAAAGTGATTTATTCAACACATACAATATACGAGTACAAACGACATACAGTTCTGTTATGGGAAACTGGTTATTAGTTCAAACCAGTTTAAGTTTAAACCAGCTTCAACCAAAATTACAAGTAAACAAATAAAACAAAAAATATGCATATTTTCTCATTGGCTTACAATGCTCAAAATTATAAAAGTTTCTAATGAACGGCTACCTGTTTCTTGGTGGGTGCCCTCTTATGAAATAAGTGAAGTGATATTAAATTTTATTCGTTTGAATGTTATTAAGATTCGTTAAGAAGAGCTGCATCGTAGATGAGGTGTGACGCACTGTTCAGAGTTGAGGTGACCGTAGCAAGCTCTGGTGATAGTTTAATTCCATGATAGTTTAATGATTCTGAAAATTATTTTTTCAGAAAGATTTTCCACCCGTAAAAGAAAAATTTCACAATAAATCCTTTTTCTTAATTGATTTGTTCACAATTTGAAATGAAAAGTTAACTAAATTTCATTTTTAATTAAAAAAAATTTTTGGTCGATAAATTAGGCATGGGGAACTTGTAATCCAGCGTCACAGTCTCGTAATCCGTTAGGAAGTAGGCCACGTTGTATGCCAGTCTACGCATACTGCACTTCCATTGCGTGTGAGCAATCATCATACTCTCATTACGACGGCCTTCTGCCTTTCGGCTCCAAAAATATCTTTTATGAATGAGTTTCAATTAAACTAGATGCTAGAATATTAACTGAAAATGTGGATGGGCATAAAAAATTTTCGTAGTAATATGTAAATGAAATGAATAAAACATTTTTCTTCAATTTTTCACGACAAACGAAATTTTATCTACTTTTTTCGAAGTAAAATAATATTTCGATTTGAACGTTGACAATAAATTGAGGAATACAATTCTGTTTTGTCTGGCTTCAGCAATTTGAAATTTTTCCATATTGATGGATAACTAAATTAAATTTGAGGATTGAACCAACTGATTCATATCATTTGGCCGAATAAGAGACATCAGAATGCAAATATGGAAATAAATAATGCAGAAAATGAGTTTGTTGATTTACTCAAGAATGAATTCTACGCAATTGTTGGAAAATTACCCTACTGAAAATTTACCAGCGGATCTATTTTCTTACAATACACCCAGAATTTGGGCTAATTAGAAAATGAAGAATGCAGCACTTCCTTTGCAGTCACTCAATGTGTACTAGACTTAATATGTACTACATTGAGTAATAAAGGATTACTTATTTCTCTATGAACTGAATTAATTCGTTTATGGAAATTAATCTAATCTGTCGGCCATAAATATTCGTGCGGAAGAAATGAGCAGGAGGATAAACCGAACAATTAATTGCTTATGCGTAAAACGCAATTTGATATAAAATATTTCATTTTTGTGCCGGAATAACTATACCTCCAACTGATGCATGTTGTGGGTTGCCTGCCGGTCACGTCACAATGTAAAGAAAACGAGCGATATTTATCAAGCAATCGAACTACGGAACATATAGAGAATTACTTGTTGTGTACCAAAGACTATGGCCGCCGTTCAAAGTAAGTCAATCTCTTATCAATTCAATCATTTCAAATTTCCCATTCTAAGCTGCGACTGCACTACCATCAGATAAGCAGGAAGGAAGGGAGGCACATTCATATCGCCACACCGCACTTTTATTGATGTATGGAATGATTGTCAGCTTTACAATTGATATTAATGATAATATCTGCATTTGTCTTATAAATAAAAGTAATCCTACACCCGCCAGTAAATAAATAGAATATAAAGTTTTTATTATATGCTGGTTTATAGAAAGATTCTTGCAAAGAATAAAAATTCGGACAAATTTTAGTCAGTCAATGATATTAAAAATTAGTCTTTGGGTCACAGTGTGGCCCAGTGGTTACAGTTCAGGGCCCATACTTTCAAAAAAGTTAACTGATCGGAAGTTCATCAGCCAATCGTGACGGCCTTTCAAGCAAAATCCACCAATCAGAGACAAGAAAATAAGAGCGTAAGTTCTTACGTTCACTTAGCGAGTTTTGAAAGTGTGGCCCCTGATTGCCATAAATCAGTGGTTCCCAAACTTTTTCAGGCTGGTGCCCCCTTTGGCTCCCTAGTGAATTTCTAGCGCCCCCCACAGACATACGCCTCTTTCATGACATTTAGTTCGCTGCAATTTTAAAAGATAAAGGTTAAACACAAATGTGTATTTCACGAATAAAACCCATTTAGTGAACCAAGATGTTTTTCAGCTGTTTTAACTGTTTCAGCACTAGCAACCTAGGACGTCTCGGGCGAATATACGGCCGGACTCGTGGCCTGTCTCACGACCAATCTCCAAATTCGACTATCAAGTAATATCTGCCAAACTAATGAACGCAGCTCTATGAAACTTGGAACACTTATTCATCGGAACCTAACGGTGATGTTTAGCACGTATTTTTTTTTTAATTTTACCTCCATTCGTGAGTTACGCGTACATTGCGAAACAGGCCGAAATTCACAGTGATCAAAGAATTTCTTCTAAACTATTGTGCAGTTTTGAACGAAATTTTGAATATACATTCCTAACTACCAAACGGTGATTTTTAGCTTATAAATTTTTTTATTTTACCTTCGTTTGCGAGTTTTTTTTTCTTGATTTCACACTTCCTTATATTCGACCCGTATCGCCTGGTAATATGTCACTTAAATTCACTGCGATCAAGAAGTTTCTTTCAATTTCAGAACAGATTTCAAGGAAAGTTTGTATATAAATACCTAACCACTCAACGGTGATGTTTAGCTCGTGTCAATTTTTTTATTTTGCTTTCGTTCGCGAGTTATACAGATATAGGAGGAACGACCGGCTTTTCTACCGGCCGGTGTAACCAAGAGCCTTATACGTATAGCCGTATAACTCGCAAACTGCTCTTCTTAACGAATCTTAGTAACATTCAAACGAATAAAATTTAATATCACTTCACGGCACATTTCTTCCATCTATAAGTTCAGAATGTTTCCGCATTAAGAGGAATCATCCTAATATAAGTTTATAAGGTTGCTTACTGTAAGACTGCCTCCTCCCAACCGTGGGACAACCTGAAAGTATCAAGATTTTAGACAATACATAAGTTAAATGAAAAGATATCTGAAACATCTCCTGCATACTAAATTAATTAATTAAAATCTCCTGCGTTCTTGTTGATTTTGGACGTTCATCTGTACGACTCGGAACAGGGATTCTTCAATCTCTAGCTCATTAGCTACAAAATTAATTTTAAATTTTTCATAATCCTACTCTTTCAATACTAATCGTCGTGTTGAACCGATCAAAATTGTCAATTGAAGGTATGTCACATAATGAAATTCAACTTTCTACGACATGCAAAAATTTTCTAAGTTTTTCTGAGGATAACTATTGAATATTTGAGTTATGGTAATTCCAAACTGTTTTCATAGCTCTCAAGTAAATGGCACCTACAGATGGAGCATGCCTATCTGCTGTGAGTGCGTGTTGCGTGTGTGAGTGCATGAACTTATTCGTGACATGCGAATAAACTCAGCTTTCTTGAGTCATGAATGACGTCGTGAATTCGTGAGCGAGGGCTGCTACTGACTTATTAGGTCAATGTCCTCGTGCGTGTATATTGATTCATTTTGAAGGCCTCGTAGAATATAAAATAATATTAAACATCGTAATAAAGTCATATTATATTGCAAGGGAAATGAAATTGCTAATTGTTATTCTTCCTGACACGCGTTGTGTCGAAATAATTCCGGCTCTGTTTTATGATAATTGATTTAGTTACCCTCAGATATAATTTGATCAATTTATAGGTTATTATGTCTCAGTTATATATTTAATGCAATTTTTCTTCAATGAATGCAACGATATTCAAATAACTATTTAAAATTTTTGACTTTTCAAAGAAGCATAATTCGAAAATCAAGTTCTGAATATTGGTCGCGTGGATTTATACCATATTGATTCCAAGTTTTATACGGTGACACAGCCAACTACTTAATGAAATATTATTAAATTAATTAATTCCATAATTCCAATTTTGAAGCTCATGAGGCTATTAAAGAAGCAAGTATTAGAGAGCGATGCTGAGGCAAGATAGATTTTTGTCTATACATTTAATTAAGGCTGTATTACAAATTGAGTATTAACCTTTCAAGCCTCGCGTGTAGGAACATATGATATCAAAGAGAATAAATGTAATGTGGATCCTTTAGAAGCGTTATCACAATGAGAGTTATTTTAAAGAAGGGTTAGAGACCAGCAACTCAAGCCGGCGTTGCTTTTGAACATTTTCGCGTCCCGTGCTTTGAAACGCTGTCAAATGTTGCACATTTTGCGATGGAAGAATATTTATTTGTCAGCAAAACGAATGAATCTGAATTTTTCTCATAATACAGAGAATTTTTCCACCGCCTTCACAAATAGTTAGCATGTTAAGTTTTGTATATATTGCCTTATACATTGGTAGATTCTTGCATGAAATACTAGGATGACGCATTGGCAAATTAAATTTGAGAAATATTGTTCATTGATTAAATTAATAGCAAAATATTTTCGATACCTAGGTTAAAAACTTTAAAAAAATTCCAACTCAGGTTTCAAGCTCATTCTCCTTAGGGGTGAAATTTAATAAACATTTTTTAATCTCTATTTTCCCTCCGCCACACCCTCGCAGAGTCGCTCTCAGTCGCGATGTTGCAATAGCGCATCATAACTGCTGGCGACCCACTCGCCATAACTATGGTACGGCGTGCTATTTCTTCAATATTTTCAACATATGGCATCATCTCAACACGACTGATTCAGTAGAAGTAACGTAGCATGAACTTATGTATTGTTCCTAATGTATATTTTATGAAAACTATTAAACAGTCGAAAATATGCATGCGTACAAAACAGTTTCCTGCAATTCCTAAGAAAAATAAAAATGTCTAGGGGTCTTAATGCTATTAGTTATTATTGCAGAAGTCATTGTAATTTTGCTACATTATCGCAATAAAAATACAACTAAATATATGCTATTGATAATACAGAAATCTTTTAGAGACCGTTCATGGATTTTCATACATTTTAACTTATTTTCACATTTTCATAGTTGACTGGGTCACACTGCCAAATTTACAGCAGTTTTTGCTACAGGTTCCATTTTCTAAGATTCGCATTAATTCAGGTGACTTTGTTTTCGTGGGGAACTATAGAATTATAATATAATTAATTTACATAATCCTGCACGTAGACACTTATTATACTAGATCTCAATAAAATATCACCTAAAGATAGTGCATGCCTACCTGCAGTGAGTGTGCGTGTTGCGTGTGTGCGACGTATGAACTTTATTGCCAACATGTGAATAAACTCAGCTTTATTGAGTCATGAATCCGTTATTGAGACCTTGAGGGCCGGGGCTGCTCGTGAGGTCTGTTGCGAGGCAGTCATTCATGCATGTAACTTGATTTCTTTTGAAGCCCTCGTTGGTATAATAATTTATTATTGAATATGAGAAGTTTTTATTTCAAAAGACGTAGTCTGTAATAAATGTTTATTAATGAGGCCGTACCGTCACAATACATTACATTGTTTAATAAAACAGAGCTGCACCTCTACTGCACTGATACCTGCTTGCATTTCTGTTCATAATCTCCGCTAATAGCGTAATTTTGGTTGCATGGCTCGGTCGCCGCACGAACAATCCACTCACAATTGTTGTTATTATCCCCATTAGAGTCACCGTCTGTACTTGCATTGCAGTATAATTTGAATTCGTTTCTAAATCATGCAGTCTTATAGCAAGCAACCTTATAAACTTATATTAGGATGATTCCTCTTAATGCGGAAACATTCTGAACTTATAGATGGAAGAAATGTGCCGTTAAGAGATATTAAATTTTATTCGTTTGAATGTTATTAAGATTCGTTAAGAAGAGCTGCATCGTAGATGAGGTGTGACGCACTGTTCAGAGTTGAGGTGACCGTAGCAAGCTCTGGTGATAGTTTAATGCCCTGATAGTTTTATGATCCAGAAAAATATTTTCTCAGAAAGATTTCTACCAAGAAAAGGGAAATTTCACAATATAATCATTTTCTCAACTAATTTATTCCCAATTTGGTAAGTAAAGCTGTTGCTAGGCAGCTGCGATTCGTGGCAGCTGCGGTTTAATGCTGACAAGTGTATAGTACTTCATCTCAGGAAGAACAATGAACAGCAAGCTTGCAACGAGAGAGTAATGATTGAAAAGTCTAGTGTGGAAAAAGATTTCGGAGTTTATGTCGACAAGGAGCTAAAATTTTCTAAGCATGTTGAAACGCAAGCTAACACATCCAACAAACTTCTTGGACTAATCAGACGCTCTTACGAGTTCTTTTATGCAGAAGTGATGAAGCAGTTGTTTGTTGCTGTCGTGCGCCCGAATCTAGAGTTTGGAAACGTTGTGTGGTAACCGAGATTTGAAAAGGACAAAAATTTAATAGAGAATGTTCACAGACGTGCAACAGAGATAATTCCAGGCTTGAAGGGCAAGTCTTTAAAGAAAGATTAAAGATTATGAAGCTTCCAAGCCTCAGTTATTGACGTCTGCGTGGGGACCTCATTGACGTATACAAGTATACTCATGGTCTATACAAGGTCCCTGAAGGATTACTAGAATTTGAAACAAGAACCAACACCAGGGGCCACAGCTATAAACTAAAAAAACTGCGCTGCAACTTATCCACGCGACAACATTTATTCTCGCTTCGAGTCATCGACATGTGGAACAGTCTTCCTGATAGCATCGTTGACGCTCAGAGTATAAACGCGTTCAATAACAGAATAGATAAAACTATGGAAGAATATATGTTCAAACTTGAAATGCCTAGCACCATGTCGAACCCGGTGGAAGTCTAGTAGCTATTTTCAAACTATCGTCAGTCTTGAAAAGATCTGGTCAAATGGCACGATTTTAGATTTCCTGCGAACAAGTCACGAAAAGTACAAAAATCGGCGACAGGCCACATATCAGGCCTATTCTTCAGCGCCGACATCACTATGTTATGACCTCACGATTCGTTTTTAATGAAGATAAATAAATTTTGGGCAATAAATTTGTCATGAGGAACTTGTACATTGTCACAGTCCCGTTATGTTAGAAATTGGGTCGCTCTGTATGACCGTCAGAGAACATTCGAGTTTAGCAGCCTAAGAGTTAGTTACCTCCACTCTATCATGAAATTTCGCCTTGCGGCTCCAAAATAAATTAAACCAACGGAATTTAGTTATATGTCTAACTCTTAGTGCACGGAATTTGACGAGGCATAAAATTTGAAACATTCACTTTGTAAATAAAAGAAACAAACAATTTACTATCAATTTGATGGCAACAACTGAATTTTGAACAATTTTTGCAATAGAATAATATTTTGTGATCACGATAGCTTAGGAATTTGTAAATTGAGTCTATTTATCATTCGATACAATCAATTTAATAATTAGGTAAATCTCTGGGTAACTAAATAAAAGTTCAATATCCATCCACCATCACCTAATCATTCTGGCTGGACATGCGTCATCATATTGCGAATAAATAATGCAGGAAATTTCGCCCTTTTCTATATTGTGAGATTGTTGATTGTAATGAAGTAGTATGCAAATTTGCCACCACTGGCAATCAGACCGCTGAGATTAAGCGCGACCAGCTTCGACGTGGTCGATAAATTTGTGGCAGCCGTCAGTCAAGCTGCTGATCCCGACTGGCGTACTGGTTCCTCTCTTATAGGATTATGGCTCCGACGCCAGGGTGAGTTGTTGCGTGAGATAGTGGTCAGATTTGAATGCTTTATGAAATACCGGGATTTTAGTGAGCCTATTGATTTATTATGAGTAGGTATTTACGTCTGGTACGCTTTAGGTTCATGCGTTTAATCTAAAAAACTTGCTCCAGCTCTCTCCGATCATTCGATTTATTATAGCTCTCGTGAGATTTGAATGCTTTATGAAATACCGTGATGTTAGTGAACATATTGATTTATTATGCGCAGGTATTTACTCTTTATTTCTCTTTTAGGATCATTTGCTAATCTCACAACTCCTTGCTCCAGCTCTCTCTCCGCGCATCCCATTTATCATAAGCTCTCGTGTCCGACTTGCAAATATTTGTTCAGGGTATCCGATTTGTTAATATGCTTAGTTCCTACTTTCGCATCCGTTTGTAAAGATAATCCGATCTGATTTGTCTGGTACGTTTGTACCGGACGTCTGGTACGTTTGTACCGCACGTCTGGTACGTTTGTACCGCACGTCTGGTACGTTTATACCGCACGTCTGGTACGTTTGTACCGCACGTCTGGTACGTTTGTACCGCACGTCTGGTACGTTTAAGTAGATGCGGCGCTGCAGAACATCACAATTATCATCAGATAATATCAACAAATATCATCACACTTGTTGTGTGTCTCTAAATCATATATTGATGGTAGTAAGTATATCGTAAAAGATCCTATGTATTTATGTTTTTTATTCAATTATTAACGTAGCGTTCAATTATTCCGGCCTATCAGCTTCAGTAATTGGTTGTCTCAAGTTTGAATTGTATAAAAAGTTACTTGTATTTTCTTAAGTTAAGCTTAGGCTTAAAATAAAATAGGCTTAGCGTAAAAATGTTAGGCTTTTTTGCAGGGCATATTTGTGGATAATTTCAACGGCCTATAAATAACATTGAACATGATCACTTCTAGAAACTCATGTTCGTTGCATGTTCATTTGTGCGTGTTACGTGTGTGCGTGTTACGTGTGTGCGTGTTACGTGTGTGCGTGTTACATGTGTGCGTGTTACGTGTGTGCGTGTTACGTGTGTGCGTGTTACGTGTGTGCGTGCATGAACTTTATTCCCGACATGCGAACGAACGCAGCAGCTCGCATGAGTCATGAATGACATCATGAGTCCGTGAGTGAGGGCGGCTCTTCACTCACTCATCACGAGAATTCGGCCACATTTACAAATAAATTCTGGGGACAATTGCCGCTACTGAGAAAAACACCTGAAGGATGGAACAATAAGATGAGTCAGCGGCTGTCCCTGCAATGGCGGGGGCCGATTTGTAACACAATTTATAGCAGCCTTCATTAAGGAAGCTTTGATTGAGTTATTGAAGCTTTTTAACGAGTAAACTTAGGCTATACGTATTATTTATTGTTTTCATGCAGTACTGAGAATGTTAGATTTTCATTTTTTCTGTTCGATTTTTTCCCTCATATTTCAACGATGCAGTAAATTATTTCTACCTTATCCTTATAGAGCAGTCGGCATATGCGGATCCGAGTTATCATTAGTAGGCAAGCCACCGTTTCATCACATAACTTTTAGAATATTTTCATTATTACGATAAAATTGGTTTCAATGATTATCCATACGTATTATCTGAACATTTTAGTCTGAGCCAAATCAACAAAGTTTTCTGCCCTACCTAAGCTAATATAACAGAGAGTTGGACACCGAATACTGCAGTAAAACTTCCATTTGTTAATGATAAATATCAATAATCATTATATTCTGCTTAAAGACATTAATTACGCCCAAGCCATCACCTATAATCTACTGGTCTGCCGACGACGATTGCTAAACTATAGCTGATGGTCTGAATATCATAGTTAGTGCTCACTTTTGCCGACGCTTTCACAGCGTCTGTTCAGTGACTGCGATGTGGTGGCGAAATTTACTGCTAAAATTGGGTAAATGCGATTTCTGTAATAGAATATGATATTAATTTTTGATATGTTTCCCACTGATGAAACGCTGTGCATGCAGATATGATAGATTAAGTTGAAAGGATCGTGTTGGTACTGACTTGACGTTAAAGTAATTCTAAAATATCGTTATATCGCTACTTCTTACATAATTAACATTGCGATGTGCGATATACATTTGCATAATACAAAGATTATTTAGTACAAAATTTAAGGAAAATTTTTCTTCGTGAATGGAAGAAAACCTGAATTGAAATAATTAATTTATGTCGTCATAATATGTGTACATTTTAGGCATAAAAATTTCGGTAGCAACTTTTGAATACCGACTGGACTACCAACAGATAGTCAAGAAGGAAGGAACGCTCGACATTCTTATCGCTACAACAGAAACATTTTATTTTCAGAGAAATTTGGGAAAGAATAAGATATTATAATTTATATGATAGTTTATTACAATTTAATGGCACTTGAACCTAATTTTACCTATGCCTCTGCAAGTCCCACGCAGATAAAGCAGACCTTAAAGCCCAATTAGAAAGAAAAATATAAAAGAAACAAGACGGCAAATAATGAATAATAATGCAAACTGTGTAATGGCGGGCATCCTTCCTAGTTCTTAACTTGCTGCAATGACTGGAGCCAACAACCAAATAACCTTAAGACTCGCTCTATAACTATTGACTTTGAATACCTACTTATTAATGAGATGAAATCTGAAGAATGGATTTAATGAAGGTATCCTGGAATATATGTACAAATTAAATGGTGTAAAATGCTGAATTTCTCCCATGTCCCTGTTGAGGGAATGGTGATTATACGTGCTTGCATTTCTGTTCATAATCTCCGCTAATAGCGTAATTTTGGTTGCATGGCTCGGTCGCTGCACGAACAATCCACTCACAATTGTTGTTATTATCCCCATTAGAGTCACCGTCTGTACTTGCATTGCAGTATAATTTGAATTCGTTTCTAAATCATGAATAATTAGCGTACACTAAAAACGTTGATCGCCATATAAATTTAATTCTTTCTGAAATATGCAGGAGATGCTTCAGATATCTTTTGATTTATTGACTAAAATCTTGATACTCTCAGGTTGTCCCACGGTTGGGAGGAGGCAGTCTTATAGCGAGCAACCTTATAAACTTATATTAGGATGATTCCTCTTAATGCGGAAACATTCTGAACTTATCGATGGAAGAAATGTGCCGTGAAGTGATATTAAATTTTATTGTTTGAATGCTATTAAGATTCGTTAAGAAGAGCTGCATCGTAGATGAGGAGTGACGCACTGTTCAGAGTTGAGGTGACCGTAGCAAACTCTGGTGATAGTTTAATGCCCCGATAGTTTTATGATCCAGAAAAATATTTTCTCAGAAAGATTTCTACCAAGAAAAGGGAAATTTCACAATATAATCATTTTCTCAACTAATTTATTCCCAATTTGGTAAGTAAAGCTGTTGCTAGGCAGCTGCGATTCGTGGCAGCTGCGGTTTAATGCTGACAAGTGTATAGTACTTCAGCTCAGGAAGAACAAATGAACAGCAAGATTGCAACGAGAGAGTAACGATTGAAAAGTCTAGTGTGGAAAAAGATTTCGGAGTTTATGTCGACAAGGAGCTGAAATTTTTACTTCTTGGACTAATCAGACGCTCTTACGAGTTCTTTTATGCAGAAGCGATGAAGCAGTTGTTTGTTGCTGTCGTGCGCCCGAATCTAGAGTTTGGAAACGTTGTGTGGTCACCGAGATTTGAAAAGGACAAAAATTTAATAGAGAATGTTCACAGACGTGCAACAAGGATAATTCCAGGCTTGAAGGGCAAGTCCTATGAAGAAAGATTAAAGATTATGAAGCTTCCAAGCCTCAGTTATCGACGTCTGCGTGGGGACCTCATTGAAGTATACAAGTATACTCATGGCTTATACAAGGTCCCAGAAGGATTACTAGATTTTGAAACATGAACCAACACCAGGGGCCACAGCTATAAACTAAAAAACTGCGCTGCAACTTATCCACGCGACAACATTTATTCTCGCTTCGAGTCATCGACATGTGGAACAGTCTTCCTGATAGCATCGTTGACGCTCAGAGTATGAACGCGTTCAATAACAGAATAGATAAAACTATGGAAGAATATATGCTCAAACTTGAAATGCCTAGCACCATGTCGAACCCGGTGGAAGTCTAGTAGCTATTTTCAAGCTATCGTCAGTCTTGAAAAGATCTGGTCAAATGGCACGATTTTAGATTTCCTGCGAACAAGTCACGAAAAGTACAAAAATCGGCGACAGGCCACATCAGGCCTATTCTTCAGCGCCGACATCACTATGTTATGACCTCACGATTCGTTTTTAATGAAGATAAATAAATTTTGGGCAATAAATTTGTCATGAGGAACTTGTACATTGTCACAGTCCCGTTATGTTAGAAATTGGGTCGCGCTGTATGACCGTCAGAGAACATTCGAGTTTAGCAGCCTAAGGGTTAGCTACCTCCACTCTATCACGAAATTTCGCCTTGCGGCTCCAAAATAAATTAAACCAACGGAATTTAGTTATATGTCTAACTTTTAGTGCACGGAATTTTTCGAGGCATAAAATTTGAAACATTCACTTTGTAAATAAAAGAAACAAACGATTTACTATCAATTTGATGGCAACAACTGAATTTTGAACAATTTTTGCAATAGAATAATATTTTGTGATCACGATAGCTTAGGAATTTGTAAATTGAGTCTATTTATTATTCGACACAATCAATTTAATAATTAGGTAAATTTCTGGGTAACTAAATAAAAGTTCAATATCCATCCACCATCACCTAATCATTCTGGCTGGACATGCGTCATAATATTGCGAATAAATAATGCAGGAAATTTCGCCCTTTTCTATATTGTGAGTTTGTTGATTGTAATGAAGTAATATGCAAATTTGCCACCACTGGCAATCAGACCGCTGAGATTAAGCGCGACCAGCTTCGACGTGGTCGATAAATTTGTGGCAGCCGTCAGTCAAGCTGCTGATCCCGACTGGCGTACTGGTTCCTCTCTTATAGGATTATAGCTCCGACGCCAGGGTGAGTTGTTGCGCGAGATAGTGGTCAGATTTGACTGCTTTATGAAATGCCGTGATGTTTGTCACCTATTTATTTGTTATGCGTGGGTATTTACTCTGGTTTTCTTTTTTAGATCATGCGTTTAATCGCTAAACTCCATGCTTTAGCTTATCACTGCGCATGCGATTTATTGTAGATCCGATATAACGCTGGATCTTGAGACTGGAACGTACATAAAACATGAATCTGTCCTGCAGCAATTCCCAAATGCCTGGACATTATGACATCACACTTTTAATTAAGTCATTATATGTGATTTATTCAAAACATACAATATATGAGTACCAGCAACAAACAGTTCTATTACAGGAAATTGGTATTAGTTCAGACCAGCTTAAGTTAAACTTCATTGCTTGTATTGTCGCTCTAACGTCATTATACAAAGGAAAGTGTTACCCGTGTGAAGCGTTGCTTCAAGTCAGGTGCTTGCCACTGCCGGCAGGCGGCGGCGCTGGGCGCTGGCAACCTCAGTGATCCGACAGCGTCGGTTGAGAGAGTAGGTTGTTGATAAGCGGGTGCATTTATTGAAGGGTGACTGATGTATAATTGCGATACTGAGGCGGCAATACATAAACACATATTTTAGGTAGAAGTATATTTAAGCATATAAATTGAATAAGAAGTATATATAGGCATATATTTTGATTAAGAAGGATGTAGATTAATAAATACACTGCATTAAATTATAAAATTTTAGAGCTGATTTTCGAGAAAAGACCGACATAAACTTCCCCTCGTAAGCGTACGCTCCAGGCTTCTATTACATTTGACCTGCAACAGCATCATAAAATTTGTTCTGTAAAAATAAAAATATTACAGTATAAGTTTCAAACTTTCAGTCAGTTTTCGAATGTTCTATTTACAAAAATTGAACGGATCTCACAATTTAATTATATGATCCATCAAATTATATATTCAAATAATTATGAGCATTCTCTTGAAATTGAAATACGATGATTTATCAAGATGTTTTCACGTCGAAAAATGAATGTAAAAAAATGTTTATTCGGAATTAAAATTCTCATGTCAACTCAATGCGTCTTTAAATATATTTGATCATAATTCAGTAATAAATAACCCTTATTTCTCCACACACACAAATATAGCTGTGTCTACTTTAATTAAGTCATGCAAAAATTCATGACTAATGATGAAGCGTGCATGTTGGGAAATAAGATAAGCAATTGATGTAGAATAATGTCTATATTCATCTTATAACGGCGGGTATCGTGCCTTGCGGCTACATAAATAATATACCAATTCAAACTGAATCCTCAACCTGCATCTGCTGCGAGAATCTAGGCTCGACCAAAATAATGAAACATTATTTTGTAATTGAAATTAGAATCACATTATTCATCATAATTGCGAAGATTTAGACATTTTTGACATTTTATTCACGCTAATCAAACTATTTTCATTTGATGTTATACGGAAAATTGAGTAATTGGGTTTTTCATGATATAATTATATCGTTACGCAAATACATTTTATAGTTGGATAACTCAATTAAAAAGCAGAATTGACTTACAGGCTCAAAATCATTCTGGCTGGACATGCGTCATCATAAAGCAAATACATAATGCAGACAATGTTGCCGGTTTCTATATTGCGAGTTTGTTGGTAAACTCAACAATTCATTCTGCGCAGTTATTGGGAAATGAATGCAACTAAAAGTTTACCAGCGCCATGGCGGGAACTATTTTCGCTCAGTATCATCCCCAGAATTTGGACAAATGAGTAGCAATAACAATAGCCACTCTTCCTCTGCAGCCACTCAATATGTAATTGACTTAATATATACTTGAAGCAGTGATAAAGTGTTGCTTAATTCTCTATTAACTGAATGAATTCGTTGATGGAAGCTAATCTAATCAGTGCTCCATATTTATTCATGATAAAGAAATTAAAATTTCTTGCTCCAACAGAAAACTATAGGGGCCCAAGCTAAATAAAATGTATTACTTAGCTCAGTTCTACAGGGTTCAGATACACAAACAAGTTATCTATGACCGTATTTATTCGGGTCATATCTGTAAAAAACTTGCCGTCCAGTACCAGGACCTGAAAAGTATTTTAGTAATTCAAAAAATGAATAAAACTCGCAACATTTTTAATGCGTGAAACGCAGTTTCATTTAAAAATTTCTTTTGCTTGCCAGAAAACTAAACTTTCATCTGATGCCTGTTGTGGGCTGTCTGTCGGTCACGTCACCATGTAAAGAAAACGAGCGATATTTATCGAGCAATCGAACTACGGAACATATAGAGAATTACTTGTTTACACACGTGCGATCGATGACCAGAGAATTTGTTGATTTATATTATCAGTGAGTGGAACTTTTCTTCAGATGACGGTAGATTAAAAGGCAATTTCCAGGAAGTAATTCTTATTTATTAACGACGTTTCGAATGCAACAAACATTCATTTTCAAGTTAGAAGAAGCATTAAACATTGAAATTTTGGTGGAAATAAGTACATAATATAAGTAAATAGGATACAACAGTAAATTTTTTTGGACCAAAAATTACTCGGGAAATTCTTACAGAGTTCAGACAAATCCGGTAGTCAGAAAATAGATAACTGGAGTCCAATCTGTGGAGACATGGGGCTCAGCTATCGCCGGTCGGTTGTTGTCGGGCCACTGCTTGATCACGATGCTGGTGAGTACCTTCAGCACAATGCGAGTGACGGTCTGGTTGTGAGCTTGTCTCGCGTGGTTCACCTGCCCTCCAGTTTGAAGGTAGCTAACGAGACAGCGGCTCGGTGTCTTGATTGTTAGTCCAATTTGTCCGATGTTGTCTAAAACATGAAGAAGTCTACAACCTTCTTTGAAGCAAAATTTATAGACAACACCGGCCTCTCGGATAACTCCCTGGTTTTTGCAGGGGCCTTTGTTCAGGGGGGCGGGGTAAGTGGTCCCCCGATGGGGGTGTACGGCACACCCAGAGGATGGTGACGTCACTACCTTACACTTGATGGTGACGTCACTACCTTACACTTGATGGTGACGTCACTGCCTTACACTTGATGGTGACGTCACTACCTTACACTTGATGGTGACGTCACTNGCTGATGTACACATAGAATGTTCATGGGGTCCCGCACATAAAAGACATCTTCTGGGAGAGTCACAGCCCTCGGCAAAATGGTTCAATCTTTGACACTTATAGCATCGCTTCACAGGAGCTACAAAAGGCCTTACTGAGTATGATACATACCCAATTTTTACCCTGCTTGGCAAAGTTCGTCCCTCAAATGTTATCTTCAGGGTGGCCGATGGCTCACGGATTCCATTCCGGGATCTGGATAGGCGAGTAATATCTTCAATGGCAATATCTCCTGCATTTGCAACTTCTAGTATGTCCTTTACCTCAACACTTGGATCAATTGGGCCCAGAACTCCATGTACTCGTATATCAGAGCCAGGCTGATAACATTGAACTGCCCATTTGCCAATCGTTGTGACAGAGAAGATGTGTATAAGAGACAGGCCTAATCACCTGCATTGATTCATGCTATGCTATGCTAGCAATACACATAATTATATGCTTATAATAACTGGGAGTTGGAGATGTAATCTTACCTTAATGACAAGCTTGCCGAAGTCTTGACTCTTCTCAGTCATGTTGCTGGCAAGTGCTGCTACTGTGGATCCCTCACTGCATAGTCTGCTCACTTGAGAATTGAACAATTTACATTAAAATCATCTGCTATTTCATGATTGGAAAAATCCTATTTATTTCTGAAAACAAATAGCTCCAAAGTGACATTTTTGATAACTTTTCAATCTTGCAGCTTGTTCATATGTCTTTTAACAATTAGCCAGCAGATATTGGCCCAAAAAATGGTGGAAAAGCTCTAGTTTCAGCTAGAAAAGAAGATATATATAAATATATATATTGGGTGCCTGAGCTGCCTGTTGTGGTCACATCAGACAGCTTGCCAAACATATCAAAATATACTATAACAAAAGCCAAGGTAGAAATATATCTACTTTTCCAACCAGAAGAAAAAAACAAGACAAAATTTCAGCCAATTTTCTCCTGCCACTTCAAGAGCAGCAAGATTTGCACAGACGTCAGAGTCACCACAACACTAATGTTGCTGACCATAATTGAAACAATTTATTTGAACGTGAAAGTAGATACTGAAGCATAATTTACCAATGGCTCTAAAATAACTTTGTAGGTTGTAGCTATTATATGGTATGTTAATTAAACCCTATAAATCTAACTTCTGACCAGTAGTATATGGTTTTTATCAAGGAGTGGCAAGTTTAGTGCAGTATCTGCAGAGTGGGTCATTGGTCAATCATGGGTCATTGATTGTCAATCTTGAATACCGGTATTGAGCATAATTTTCAAAAAATCAAGGATGAAAATGAAAGTTTTGCAGATAATTTTAAAAACCTGTCCGTTAAAATACACCCTTATTCTTTATTTCAACCAAAACATTAAGCAAGCACAATAGAAACAGGTGAAATTGTCAGTAGGCATGGACAGTACACGCAAGGTTGTTTTTGTCTCGTACTCTCATTCATGAGTAGCCAGAGAATAGTGAATTTTTTAGACTCTTCCTTTATTAGCAAGATTTAAATGTTTCAAATTCCAACATACTACTGAAATCTCATAGCATCCGTGTCCATTTTGAAAAATTAGGCACAAGACACCCATGGATTAGACAAAAAAACACCCATGCCTGCATTCAATGCTAACAATTTTTATAACCTTAACCTAATTTCTTTGGTAAAAAATAAGAAAAATAGCTTATTTTTGCAAAAAAATTCCAATAAGCTTTATAAAAAATGATTGTTGCCTGTGATTTTTGGGAAATTCTGTCCAATATTCTAGCTTGGTGACTCATTTGAAATGAATTTGAAATCTTGTGGCTTAGGATTAGAATTTTCTTACTTGTTTCTGAAATTGCGCGGCTCTGTCGTAACAAATTTTTAATACGTACATTTGAAAACTCGTGGCCCCAATGTTAACTTTTGTTAACAATTTGATAGGAGGTTATTCATCTGGTGGGAATCTTACGGTTCTAGAAATGGCTCAAAGCTCTAGTTGCGGCCCTAAAAGATAAAAGGGAGATGTTTTCCATGCTTGTTGTGGCTTGGTAATGCAATTAACTGAAAGTCTGAAATTAGTCAGGTTTCTAGAAAATTTCTATTTGCCAATATATTGCCATTTGGCATTAGCCACTAATGGTAATGCATAATGCATTCACAACAAGTGGACAGTGGTTTATTTCCAGTACCAGTAGCGGCAGTAGCCGGTAGGTGCTAGCCAATTTTCCAGTTTGGATTGAATCTCGATTGATGCCTGATGGCAGTTTAATTATCTTTTAACATATTTAAATAAATATTTTAAACTGCATTATCATGCAGCAGTTGGCCTGATTACATCATGTAGCAGAATTGGCCTGATTACATTACTGTAGACTTGGGAGATTGGACCTCAAAATGCAAGTAAAAAGTAGAAGTTCTCCAATCAAGTCAATTCTAGTGATTTCTTTGCAGTGAACTAGCATCAAGAACATCCATATTTATAGCCATAACTTGCATTTGGTAGAGCTTTCCTGCCATTTTTGGAACCCCAAGAATTGCCAAGATTAATGCTAGATGAATTACCTACTACCTAATTGTTGACTAAATTGCATGATTGGACTGAAAGTTGCAAAATGTTTTGCCACATTGAATCTGTAAGATTTTAGAAAAAAAAGTAGGAAAATTAAAATCCAGCCCCAGGTACAGCCGTACAGCCTGTACAGGTAGTGAAATAAATTAGAATTGCAAGTAGATAGTTTAATGGATTTAATACTTAGCATTAAGGTCACTTGACAGTTCCTACATAAATCATTAAATGTCAGTAAATGGCAATCTACATTTTTTAGAAATTAAAACAAATTATAAAAATATAGCTGGAAGCAAGCTGATAAAAAATGCAAGCCATTGCTAATGCTGAACCAGACAACCACTCAACCAGTGAAGTTGTGTGAAGTGTGAACCATGTCCATGGTGAGTTGGTGACGATGACATGACATATTCTCTCTTGATTATATTGGACATTAACGCACAGCCCGCATGGCGCTCAGGGATGATATGATAAAATTGATTAGGTCACACACACTCACACAAGCTGAAGGCCCTGAAGACGCTGAAGAGTGATCAGTTATTCTGTAGGTTTCTCTTCGCTGTTAATTTCTGTAGGTTACCTCTATTCTGTAGGTTTCTCTTCGCTGCTAACAATTTTATGTTAATATGGACGAGAGTTGTAAACTTTACTTGCTCAGTCGTAGCTATCAGTGGAACGATTAGTTGTGGATCGTCGCGTGCGAAAGAAATTGTGTGCCAGTGAAGCGAAAAACAATTATTTTTTAGAAATTCGCTATCAAATTTTTATTTTTCATATGAACGGATTGCAAATGATTCTTCAAAAGATTTTTCCCTCGTATAATTTCAAGAGTTGCTGCAAGCCCGCTAAAAATTCTAGCGAATGTAATTTTCATTCAGTTTATTTTGACTGTAATGTTACATTTCTGAAAGAACTCAATAGTTATGGAGTTTATTCTTCATGAATTGATTTATCTAATTCTTCATGATTTATCTAGTAATCAAATGTGACATGTTAAGACTTATGTGAACTAAGCGGCTAAATTCCAGCTTCATGCACATGGGTGTATAAAAACGATAGGTAATTAATTACTGATTTATTTGGGCACTTGAACGGAGCGAATTATGGCTAATGTTTTTTGCTTGGTGCAGCGTGTTAAGTCTTTCCGGCAACTATCGATGTTGCCGTTAAGAATTTTAAAGTTAAAGAATTTTAATATAAATAATTTTCATTTGTATAATGACATTAGAGTGACAATATAATAAATGAAGTTAAACTTAAGCTGGTCTGAACTAATAACCAATTTCCTATAATAGAACTGTTTGTTGCTGGTACTCATATATTGAATGTGTTGAATAAATCACTTATAATGACTTAAAAGTGTGATGTCATAATGTCCAGGCATTTGGAAATTGCTGCAGGACAGATTCATGTTTTATGTACGTTCCAGTCTCAAGATCCAGCGTTAATCGGATCTACAATAAATCGAATGCGCAGAAATAAAGCTAAAGCATGGGGTTTTGAGATTAAACGCATGATCTAAAAAAGAAAACCAGAGTAAATACCCACGCATAACAAATAAATAGGTTCACCAAAATCACGGTATTTCATAAAGCATTCATATCTCACCACTATCTCACGCAACAGCTCAGCGTCGGAGCTATTGTTAGGGACCGCCTTTAAATATAATAATTTCATAGATAATTAGGTTACGTGTTTTGTCATTTTGTTTTTGAGTTAACCATCACGTCACCTCGTGTAGACCCGCCCTATATCTTGTTATTGTTATGTGATCCACCACAGAGCGGGGCTCCAAACCTCAGACATTATTAGGAATTAATAGGCAAGGGCTAGAAAGACACGTGGTTTATAGTTTTGTAATTTGTTTTCTTGCTTTTATCGTTCATTTATTATTATAGTTCATTATTTATCATAATTTTATTCATCCTTTATTGTCGATCATTGGCCAAGTGTTCGGGGTCAGAGAATGCTTATTTATTGATTAGTCTCCAACACTATAATCCTATAAGAGAGGAACCAGTACGCCAGTCGGGATCAGCAGCTTGACTGACGGCTGCCACAAATTTATCGACCACGTCGAAGCTGGTCGCGCTTAATCTCAGCGGTCTGATTGCCAGTGGTGGCAAATTTGCATACTACTTCATAACAATCAACAAACTCACAATATAGAAACGGGCAACATTCCCTGCATTATTTATTTGCATTATGATGACGCATGTCCAGCCAGAATTTGAGGACGATAGTTTCTTGTCAAATTTAATTCAGTTACCCATCAATTTGTTTCATTTTTAAAACGTATCATCGGGAGACAAAATTCTCTAATTCCCCTATCATGCAGCTGCCGTAACGTTGAAATGACGGTGGGAACTAAAAAAATTCTAGAACCATACGACTTCTACTCCAAATCAGACACAAATGCATTATCAACATTATATACAAAATATTATGTTGAAATTCTGTCCCACTCCGAATTCCTGCTTACACATCTTTAGTAGGAATCTTGCAAAATTTAAAATTATTATTTGGAGCCGTAAGGCCATGCGTTCGTAACGATATTAAGAATGTAGCAATCATGCGCTGGAACTCACCTGCCCTCCGACTGGCCTACAATGTGACCCACTTTCTAGCGGATTACGAGACTGTGACGCTGTATTGTAAGTTCCTCATGCCAAATTTATCGACCAATTTTTTTTTTCTTCATTAAAAACGAATTTTTGTCGACTTTCCTTCTCAAATTGGGAATAAATTAGGTGCGAAAAGGATTAAATAGTGAAATTTTCCTATTCTTGTTAGAAAACATTTCTGAAAAAAAAATATTTTTCTGAATCATTAACTATCGGGGCATTAAACTATCACCAGAGCTTGCGACGGTCACCTCAACTCTGAACAGTGCGTCACACCTCATCTACGATGCAGCTCTTCTTAACTAATCTTAATAACATTCAAACGAATAAAATTTAATATCACTTCTCGGCACATTTCTTCCATCTATGAGTTCAGAGTTTATCCGTCTATATTCCTATTGGCTTACTTAAAAAAGTTTGTAATTATTACAATTTAACGCACAATAATCCATACGGTTCCATCGCCGTATTCTTTGGTCATAGCGTTTTCTTCAGTGATAAATGGTTTAAATTTAAATCTAGCAATACTTTATTTCAATTATTTAATAGAACAAGATACTCTGTTTCCTAACCGCGTTCACTGCACAAACGCTAAAAAAATAACTGTAGACACTAACTATGCTATTCACATTCACAGCAGCAGAATAGCTCAATATTTCGGGGTCGGCAGACCTGTATATTAATACACGTCATGGACGTAGTTAATCTCTCCAACGGAATTTAAATGATTATGCTATTTAATAATATTAAATGAAGGTTTTGCTGCTATATCCGGTGTCTAACTTGCATTTCGGTGTCAATTTTTCTATGTTCTCTTAATCACCTCTTGCTGTTTCAAATTTATCCCTGTTGGAAATAAAGACTTGGATATTTTGTTTTATTATTTATCTTTCTGCAAAAAATTACATGTTCTCTATACAACTACTTAATGCCAGTACGAAAACAACTCGCAATGTTCCTCGTCTCACAACTTGTGGATTGTTTATTAAATATAATATCACAAACTCCCTTCTTACTTCTTACCATTTCAGACGAATTAATTTAGCATATAACCTCAGTGCCAGGCATTTATCAATGTACTACATTATCCACGATGTTTGTTCACTCGACACTCAACTTGCTGATCGCTTAAGAGTAATTATACCTTCGACGCTTCGAGGTCAACCTGTGATAATAGCTTAGTTAGGGCTCTGACATAATGACTGATTTTTCACTTCTTTTTAGGTTTTCAGTAAAAACGTATATATAGTAGTGCAGTCTAATCCTAAAGGAAGAAAGTTAAATTAATAAATTGAATAGTTATTAGATAACGTTGAAAGGCGGTTATAGTCTTTGGATGGCTTGATAAATATCGTTCGTTTTCTTTACATGGTGACGTGACCGGCAGACAGCCCACAACAGGCGTCAGTTGAAGGTTTTGATATTCCGGTATTTGAAGTCAGTATTAAATATCAAGGCGGAGGCAAGACAGATTATTGTATATATCGTTAATTAGGACTGTATTACCATTCGAGAAGTAATCTTTCAAGTCTCGCGTGTAGGAACATATGATATCAAAGAGAATAAATGTAATGTGGATCCTTTAGGAGCGTTATCACAATGAGAGTTATTTTAAAGAAGGGTTAGAGACCAGCAACTCAAGCCGGCGCTGCTTTTGAACATTTTCGCGTCCCGTGCTTTGAAAACGCTGACAAATGTTGCACATTTTGCGATGGAAGAATATTTATTTGTCAGCAAAACGAATGAATGATGTTGCCACTTGATGCTAATATCTGAATTTTTCTCATAAAAAGAGATAATTTTTCCACTGCCTTCACAAATAGTTAGAATGTCAAGTTTTGTACATATTGCCTTAAGGTATTTTCTTGCAAAAAAAACTAGGATGACGCATTGGAAAATCAACTTGGAGAAAGATTGTTTATTGATTAAATTAATATCAAAATAATATGTATACATAGTTTAAAAACATACACTTTCCAACTCAGGATTCAACCTCATTTACTATAGGAGTGAGATCCGTTTTTTTATCTTTACAACACTTCTCTTTAACTTCACTTCTTGTTTGTCTGTCTGTTTGTCTGTCTGTCTGCTACAAATCTTGTAATCTAAATTTAATACACTTCTACTTATCCTATCGATCTGAAATTTTGCATACTTGTTTAAAGTTGGAGACAATGCATGAATCAAATGTCAAAATAAAAGATTTTAAAAATTAAAAAAATTTTTTTTTCAATATTAAAAAAATTGAAAAAATAATTTTGTCAACTCCAAATCTTATAACTGATATCTGACACACTTTTATCCGTCTTTTACCTCTATTCTGTAGGTTTCTCTTCGCTGTTAATTTCTGTAGGTTACCTCTATTCTGTAGGTTTCTCTTCGCTGCTAACAATTTTATGTTAATACGGACGAGAGTTGTAAACTTTACTTGCTCACTCGTAGCTATCAGTGGAACGATTAGTTGTGGATCGTCGCGTGCGAAAGAAATTGTATGCCAGTGAAGCGAAAAACAATTATTTTTTAGAAATTCGCTATCAAATTTTTATTTTTCATATGAACGGATTGCAAATGAATCTTCAAAAGATTTTTCCCTCGTATAATTTCAAGAGTTGCTGCAAGCCCGCTAAAAATTCTAGCGAATGTAATTTTCATTCAGTTTATTTGGACTGTAACGTTAAATTTCTGAAAGAACTCAATAGTCATGGAGTTTGTTCTTCACGAATTGATTTATCTAATTCTTAATGATTTATCTAGTAATCAAATGTGACGTGTTAAGACTTATGTTAACTAAGCTGCTAAATTCCAGCTTCATGCACATGCGGTGTATTAAAACGATAGGTAATTTATTATTGATTTATTTGGGCACTTGAACGGTGCGAATTATGGCTAATGCTTTTTCCGTGGTGCAGCGTGTTAAGCCTTTCCGGCAACTATCGATAGTTGCCGGAAAGAATTTTAATTTAAAGAATTTTCTATTGTATAATGACGTTAGAGCGACAATACAAGCAATGAAGTTTAACTTAAGCTGGTCTGAACTAATAACAAAGTTCCTATAATAGAACTGTTTGTTGCTGGTACTCATATATTGTATGTGTTGAATAAATCACTTATAATGGCTTAAAAGTGTGATGTCATAATGTCCAGGCATTTGGGAATTGCTGCAGGACAGATTTGTAAGACGTGGGAATGCTAGCAGCGCGGTATTGAGTCCCTTAAGGTCTGTGACTCGTGCCAAACGTTTGCTTGTACCAAACGCCCTGTGGTTCGGCTAAGGCGTGTAAGTCAGAGACCAGACTGCGCAAGCGTCTTACAATTGTGTTTCGTATTCGGGAATGAAACACAGTAGGAGTTCTCCTCATTTACTGGAACTAGGTCTGGAGACCAGATTACGCGCTGTATTACAGATTTGTAAATGTTTATGACTACAGGAGTTACTTGATATTGCAACGTCTTAGATCAGTGCTAATAATATGCATACGTAGCTAAATCATATTAACAGAATATAAACTGCAGTTGCTAATTGATAATGATGCTAAAGGCAATAACATGATAATAATGTTGAGTTAGAGTTGATGGGTAACTCTGCTAGAATTCACTAGGCTAGCAACGTTCCCAGAAAATGAGTTGCGGGGGTAACTTGAGGAAACGTATATACATGGTCGCTACAGATTCATGTTTTATGTACGTTCCAGTCTCAAGATCCAGCGTTATATCGGATCTACAATAAATCTAATGCGCAGAGATAAAGCTAAAGCATGGGGTTTTGAGATTAAAATTAAACGCATGATCTAAAAAAGAAAACCAGAGTAAATACCCATGCATAACAAATAAATAAGTTCACCAAAATCAAGGTATTTCATAAAGCATTCATATCTCACCACTATCTCACGCAACAGCTCAGCGTCGGAGCTATTGTTAAGGACCGCCTTTAAATATAATAATTTCATAGATAATTAGGTAAGGTGTTTTGTCATTTTGTTTTTGAGTTAACCATCACGTCACCTCGTGTAGACCCGCCCTATATCTTGTCATTGTTATGTGATCCACCACAGAGCGGGGCTCCAAACCTCAGACATGATTAGGAATTAATAGGCAAGGTCTAGAAAGACACGCGGTTTATAGTTTTGTAATTTGTTTTCTTGCATTTATTGTTCATTTATTATTATAGTTCTTTATTTATCATATTTTATTGTCGATCATTGGCCAAGTGTTCGGGGTCAGAGAATGCATATTTATTGATTAGTCCCCAACACTATAATCCTATAAGAGAGGAACGAGTACGCCAGTCGGGATCAGCAGCTTGACTGACGGCTGCCACGAATTTATCGACCACGTCGAAGCTGGTCGCGCTTAATCTCAGCGTCTGATTGCCAGTGGTGGCAAATTTGCATACTACTTCATTACAATCAACAAACTCACAATATAGAAACGGGCAACATTTCCTGCATTATTTATTTATATTATGATGACGTATGTCCAGCCAGAATGACATGTTGATGGTAGTTAGATAATGAACTTTGGTTTAGTTACCCAGTAATATGATATAATTTCAAAAAGATTAGTTTAGGCAATTAATTAACTCAATTCCCTCATTCTTGTTTGGATGTACCGCTCGAATATTGTTCCATTACAATAAATGTCGAAAAATTGAAATATTCGAAGAAATTTGGCTAATAATGTCTTTTCAATTTCATTCACAAAATAAATGTTACAATTTTATGCCGTTTCGAATTCCTGGCTAGTATCGGTAAGTAAAATGGTCTGTAGTTAAAGTATATATTTTATTTTGAAGCCGCAAGGCAATATTACGTCGTGATAAGTGGGCGAAGGTAACTCAAGCAGGTTATTTTGCATGTCGTCTGACTGGCCTATGATTTAATCCAATTTCTAACGGATTACGAGACTGTGACGCTGTATTATAAGTTCCTCATGTCAAATTTATTCACCAAAATGAATTAATCCTCCTTATAAAACGAAATTTAGTCAACTTTACTTTTCTAATTGGTAATAAATTACAATTGAAAATAGGCTTGAATTGTAAAAGTTCCCTTGGTAGAAATATTTCGGAAAAAACATTTTTCTGAATCATTAAACTATCACCAGAGCTTGCTACGGTCACCTCAACTCTGAACAGTGCGTCACACCTCATCTACGATGCAGCTCTTCTTAACGAATCTTAATAACATTCAAACGAATAAAATTTAACATCACTTCACGGCACATTTCTTCCGTATATACTGTAAGTTCAGAATGTTTCCGCATTAAGAGGAATCATCCTAATATAAGTTTATAAGGTTGCTTGCTATAAGACTGCCTCCTCCCAACCGTGGGACATCCTGGAAGTATTAAGATTTTAGTCAATACATAAGTTAAATCAAAAGATCTCTGAAGAATCTCCTGCATATTTTAAAATCAATTTAATTTATATGGCGATCAACGTTTTTAGCGTACGCTAATTATTCTTGATTTAAAACGAATTCAAATTATACTGCAATGCAAGTACAGACGGTGACTCTAATGGGGATAATAACAACAATTGTGAGTGGATTGTTCGTGCAGCGACCGAGCCATGCAACCAAAATTACGCTATTAGCGGAGATTATGAACAGAAATACAAGCACGTATAATCACCATTCCCCCAACAGGGACATGTAAAAAATTCATCATTTTACACCGTTAATTTGTACATGTATTCCAGGATACCTTCATTAAATCCATTTTTCAGGTTTCATCTCATTAATAAGTAGGTATTCAAAGTCAATAGTTATAGAGCGCTTCTTAAGGTTATTTGGTTGTTGGCTCCAGTCATTGCAGCAAGTTAAGAACTAGGAAGGATGCCCGCCATTACACAGTTTGCATTATTATTCATTATTTGCCGTCTTGTTTCTTTTATATTTTTCTTTCCAATTGTGCTTTAAGATCTGCTTTATCTGTGTGGAACTCGCAGAGTCATATGTAAAATTAAGTTCAAATGCCATAAGATTGTAATAAACTATCATATAAATTATAATATCTGTAGCCGCAGCTCATTAATTTAGCGATTATGTAGTGCGAAATGCCCATATGGCAACACTTGATAGAGTAAGCGATTTACGGACACGTATCTCCGCCGGCCACTTTTACTCTGTCCGCGACCAGGGTCGCTTTACCTGTTCAGTGTTCTTAGTTCATAAGCTTTTTGTGTATTTTCTGGTGCATTTTTGAGATTCTGTGATATTTGTCATAACCTTGCCAAAATTGTATATGTATTCATTTTTCGTGTTTTTTCAGATATAATCAATAATTGCAACTGTTAGTTCCTTCAATATTAAACGAAGAAACTTAATTAGTACAAAATTATTGAACCTCCTTTTAAGCCTAGAGCTCAGTACGTCAGGAGGTGTAAACTAGTGCTGAATCGTTCTAGGCGTAGCGTCCTTTGAGGAAGGCGTTACAATATCTTATTCTTTCCCAAATTTCTATGAAAATAAAATGTTTCTGGTGAAGCGATAAGAATGTCGAGCGTTCCTACCTTCTTGATTATCTGTTGGTAGTCCAGTCGCAACTCAAAACCTGCAGCTGATATTTTTAGGACTTAACAGTAGCTACATTTATAAAAAATACAAAAATTGAATATTGCTATTCATTTACAAAGTTTCAAGAAAAAAATTGTCAAATATTGTACTAAATTATCTCAGTGTTAGGCAAAGGAATATCGCACAACGCAATATCAATTATTTAAGCAGTAGCGATTTTATTGATAATTTGGCATTACTACTACGCGACTTCAGTACTGCCAGACATTTCCGATCTTATCTTTCATTTAATCGTGCATAGCGTTTTCACACTCGGACACATAAAAAATTAATATACATTATACATTATTTTTATTTTACTTTTTTAAACATAGAGGTACATTCTAACTCATAACTGCATTTACTGAACAGACGCTGTGAATCCCGAGGCAATTGTGAGCACTAACTATGATATTCAGACCATCGACCTAATAGGCTAGTAATCGGCGTCGGTAGACCTGAAGATCAAGTGATGACATGGGCGTAATAATTCGCTTTAAGCAGAATAAAACGATTATCAATATCAAATGAAAGTTTCGCTGCGGTAACCGGTGTCCTACTCATCGGAATAATAACTATATTAGGGCTCAAAATTTCTCTCTGATTTCGCCTTTGGCTGAAGCGCTCAGTTAATACCTAAGGATATATATGGAACCGACTTATATGGAGGAATGAAAATGTTCAATAATTGCTGCGTAAAAATGTCTTGCCATTAATTATAATAAACGTGTCAGTGTTATATGTTATATATGCACTTTCACCATATGTTATATGGTGAGATTGGCATAACTTGCTTAACGTTGGAAAGTGAAGTAAAGAATAGAATAGAACAGGTAGAGATTTCGAAGATCTCAGTACGTAATTAGAAAATGAATGATATGTTTAGCCAATACTTGGCTTGTTAAAAAAGCTTCAAAATCTCACTCAAAGCTTTGAACTTGAGCTGGTCAGATCTAATAAATAATTTCCCATAGTAGAACTTTTTGTTGCTGGTCCTCATATATTGCATGATGTGTTGAATAAATCACTTTGAATGACTTGAAAGTGTGATGTCATAATGTCCAGGCATTTGGGAATTGCTGCAGGACAGATTCATGTTTTATGTACGCTCTGCAAAGTCTCAAGATCCAGCGTAGCATTCCACAGCTCCCTGCTTCTTATATATTGAATTCATTGCTGATATAAGTTCTTAAAAATTATTAAAAATAACAGACAACCATAAATGATTGATTTATATGTCCACGATGACCGCGCTGCTGCTCGCCATCGCTCTCCACTTTGGACAGACAAATTTGCTTAAAATTCCGGCAAATACTGTCAGTAAGATTTTTTATTATACATTTCCAATATATAAGACAAAGTTCTTGTTGCCTAATGCAACAAACCATTTAAAAAAATCTCCACAAACAGTTCTAGAAGCGTGTATCCTTTACTAGTTTTCTACTTGGATTAGAAAATTCTCAAGATATTTAGAAAACTGTTACTGGAGGATTAACTAAATCATTCAAAGGAAACTATCAATGCGTTGCATAAAGGACCGAATAAAGCTTTTGTTAGTTCATCAATTCTGCTCCATTATTTATGACATATCAAGTAAACAAAATTGAGTTTGCAACAAATGACTATGTTATACTAGGACATATCAATTTCATAGAAAAATAAGTTTGAGATTTCGCTTGCATGGAAATATTTCTTTATCTTCGGGTATCCTGATACTCTCATAAGAGATATTTTCTTTAATCATCGGACTTTAATTGATGTAATCACGATACTTGTCTAATAATTATACCATTTAATACCATAACGACTTTCTTATAGCTATATTTATACGCAGGATACCCGATTTCAAAATTGAATTAGATACCCATGCATATATTATTGCATATTATGGCATTGTTGCGCTGAAATATCGCTTATGTTACTTTTTTCTGATTTTGCGTTGTGGGAAATTAAATTCAAATACTTTCTGTGGATAGTTTTTTGACTGAAATGCGAAGTGAAGTACAAATGACGATTCAATTCAAAGTTGAAGATTTTTATTTGAGTTATTTAAATACACATGCATACAAATTTCGCTAGTAATAAGTGCGATGCTTTCTTTAATATATAAATAATAATATTTTTGATGCCTTAAGGGCTATTTTTTGGAATATTATATTGATACGGAACGTGACAAACATAATTGGCACATGATAGGTGATAAATATGTTAAATGATAATTGTTTAAATGATAACAAAGCAGGTAATGTCATCATATTTATTTACATATGGAACAGTACAAAGCAACTTAACCGACAAATGATTGACCGAAAGCTATAGCTAATTACCTTACACTGTAACTACCCTCGATAAGGTAATTATCTTTATACACTTTATGAACATGCAACGAACATGAGTTTCTAGAAGTGATCATGTTCAATGTTTTTTATAGGCCGTTGAAATTATCCACAAATATGCCCTGCAAAAAAAGCCTAACATTTTTACGCTAAGCCTATTTTATTTTAAGCCTAAGCTTAACTTAAGAAAATACAAGAAACTTTGTTTTATATAATTAAAACTTGAGACAACCAATTACTGAAGCTGATAGGCCGGAATAATTGAAGGCTACGTTAATAATTAAATAAAAAACATAAATACATAGGATCTTTTACGATATACTTACTACCATCAATATATGATTTAGAGACCCACAACAAGTGTGATGATATTTGTTGATATTATCTGATGGTAATTGTGATGTTCTACAGCGCCGCATCTACTTAAACGTACCAGACGTGCGGTACAAACGTACCATACGTACGGTACAAACGTACCAGACGTGCGGTACAAACGTACCTGACGTACGGTACAAACGTACCAGACATGCGGTACAAACGTACCAGACAAATCAGAACGAATTATCTTTACAAACGGATGCGAAAGTAGGAACTAAGCAAATTAACAAATCGGATGCCCTGAACGAATATTTTCAAATCGGACACGAGATATATAATAAATCGAATGCACGGAGAGAGCTGGAGCAAGGAGTTTTGAGATTAAGCGCATGATCCTAAAGCAGTAACCAAGAGTAAATACCTACGCATAACAAATCAATATGTTGACTAACATCACGGTATTTCATAAAGCATTCAAATCTGACCACTATCTCACGCAACAACTCACCCTGGCGTCGGAGCTATAATGCTATAAGAGATGAACCAGTACGCCAGTCGGGATCAGCAGCTTGACTGACGGCTGCCACAAATTTATCGACCACGTCGAAGCTGGTCGCGCTTAATCTCAGCGGTCTGATTGCCAGTGGTGGCAAATTTGCATACTACTTCATTACAATCAACAAACTCACAATATAGAAACGGGCTACATTTCCTACAATATTTATTTGCATTATGATGACGCATGTCTACCCAGAATGATGTATGACGTTGATTTGATTTTCAGTTTTGAGTCAGTTACCCATCAAGTTGATATATCATTCAAACAGGAAAATCTAACAAGAAAATGCATAATTCAATTTTTTTATTTCTAAATTCAATGATAAAATAGCAACGAATTATGATAGTTGTAGAAAATCATCGTTACTGTTCCGAATCACGAGAATATCGTATAGTAAATTTCATTTACAAAATAATATTTGTTCTTTGGTAACGTATCCCATTCCCTGTCAGGTAAAATATTATTATTATAATATGATGGATATGGTAAATTATTTGGAGCCGCGAGGCAAATAGACTGAGTAATGAGAGGAGAAATCAAGTGTACAGGCAGTAGAACTCAAATATCCTCTGACTGGCATACAACGCGACCCACTTTCTTACGGATGACGAGACTGGGACGCTGTATTATAAGTTCCTCATGCCAAATTTATCGACCAAAGTTTGATTTTATTCATTAAAAACGAAATTTAATAAACTTTCATTTACAAATTGGGAATAAATTAATTGTAAAACAGGATTAAATAGTGAATTTTCCCTATTCTGAATCATTAAACTATGAGAACATTAAACAATCACCAGAGCTTGCTACGGTCACCTCAACTCTGAACAGTGCGTCACACCTCATCTACGATGCAGCTCTTCTTAACGAATCTTAATAACATTCAATGATGCCCGGAAGTCAGATTCGATCCGCGGCCTGGTGGTGCACGGCAGGTGGTGGTCAAGGCCGGAAGAGGACAAAGCCGAGTGGTGCACGGTTGATTGGTGGATGTCCGGAGAGATCCAAGGCGTTCGATTCAGGGCTTATTGGTGCACAAAATTGGTGGTGCACGACTGCGCTCCCCTCGCGTATCAGTTGTTGCCATTTATTCTGCTTTAATGGTAATATATTATAAAGAAAATAAAGATTACACAGTAAATCAGGAGAGCTGTCGAGGTCAGAAATATAAATGTACTTTTCTGGACACTTCACCTGAACGGTTGCGTGACGTACATAATTGCTATAATGCGAAAACGCGTACGAGTGCAATTGTATCGAAACATGTAAAAATATATCACGTGGATTGCAAGATAGAGCTGCGCTAAATAATTCATTTCTTGCCGTCTGCTGTTACATATTTATTTACACTTCGGTTTTAAGGTCTTCCTTCTCTAAGTAAGACTAATTTGCTTACTCTCCGGCAGTATGATTTTTAATTCCACCTTTCCAATACATGAGACAAAGTTCTTGTTACATGATGCAACAAACCACCTATAACCAAATTTCTACAAACACTTCTGGATGCGTATATCCATTACTCGTTTTCTGCCTGAATTACGACGACTTACTTCATCGACGACTTACTTCTAGCCATTTCTATACATTAATTCATCGACTTAATTTTATTCACTTGACCCTAAATAATTTATTATTGATAGATAATGCAGCAGAATTGATGCACTAACAAAAGTTTTATTTGATCCTTTATTCAGCTCATTGATTTAGTTATTCGAATGATGCAGTTATTCTTCCGGTGATTGTTTTCTATGCATCAATGAATTTTCTATCCTTTGTTGCTACTTACTTCTAGCCATTTTTATACATTAATTCATCGATTGTAATATTAATTTAGATGTCCATCAATATATTATTTTATAAATATATCCTTTGTTCAGCAAAAATATTGATTATTCTCATTTTATATGGAAATGCATAGTGAAAAAATGAATTTAATGTGCATCATTATTGAAATAAATTTGTGATATAGATAAGCTGAAAATTCCGTTGAGAGCTGCGGAAGTTGATTCATAAAGATACAAATACGTAACTAATTTCTATTGCTTGTTATGATTATTTAAAAAAACCTTAATGTGGGTATATAGTTTTTTTGAAGCCTTACGGGCAATATGCTTTAATAGCGAAATGATCTTGTCACGTGTCGCACTGAGTTTGTCAACGTGCCATACTGTGTCAGTCAACGTGCCATGCTGTGTCTGGCAACGTGACATGCTGTGTCAGGCAACGTGCCATGCTGTGTCTTGAATGACTGCCTCGCAACAGACCTCACGAGCAGCCCCGGCCCTCAAGGTCTCAATAACGGATTCATGACTCAAGAAAGCTGAGTTTATTCACATGTTGGCAATAAAGTTCATACGTCGCACACACGTAACACGCACACTCACTGCAGGTAGAAATGCACTATCTTTGGTCGATATTTTACTTAGATTTAATATCATGATCTTCCAGGATTTGGGATTATGAAAATTCAACTCTTTTATAATTCTGTAGTCTCCTACGAAAACAAAGTAATGAAAATCATTCCGAATCGTAGAAAATTAAAAACTGTAGCATAAACTGCAGTAAATCTAGCTGTGTGACCCAGTCAACTAGGAAAATGGTGAAATATGTTTAAATATATGAACGGTGCTAAGTGAACGGTTAAATATACAAATATTGGAACGGTGTTAAGTGATTTTTGTATTGTCAATAGACTATATTTAAATTTATTTTTTTGGCAGTAATGTAGTGACAATAAAGTGACTACTTCAATAATAGATAATAGCATTAGGACAACTTGACTTTTAGTTTTTTTCTTTTGAATTGCTGGAAGCTGATTTGTACGCAGGCATATTTTTGACTGAGTAATAATTTTCATGAAATATGCTTTAGAAACCATTCATAAGTTCATGCTACGTTACTTCTACTGAATCAGTCGTGTTGTTATGATGCCATATGTTGAAAATATTGAAGAAATAGCACGCCGTACCATAGTTATGGCGAGTGGGTCGCCAGCAGTTATGATGCGCTATTGCAACATCACGAATGAGAGCGACTCTGCCAGTGTGTGGCGGAGGGATGAAAATAAAATAAATAATTTTAGAGATAAAATTGTTTATTAAATTTCACTCCTAAGGAAAATGAGGTCGAATCTTGAGTAGGGAAGTGTACGTTCATAAGCTATATATCGATTTTTTTTTGCTATTAATTTATTCAATGAACAATCTTTCTCCAATTTGATTTGCCAATTCGTCATTCTAGTATTTTTTTGCAAGAATGTACCTATCTATAAGGCAATATATACAAAACTCAACATTCTAACTACTTGTGAAGGCGGTGGAAAAATTCTCTCTATTATGAGAAAAATTCAGATATTAGCATCAACTGGCAACATCATTCATTCGTTTTGCTGACAAATAAATATTCTTCCATCGCAAAATGTGCAACATTTGTCAGCGTTTTCAAAGCACGGGACGCGAAAATGTTCAAAAGCAGCGCCGGCTTGAGTTGCTGGTCTCTAACCCTTCTTTAAAATAACTCTCATTGTGATAACGCTTTTAAAGGATCCACATTACATTTATTCTCTTTGATATCATATGTTCCTACACGCGAGGCTTGAAAGATTAATACTCGATTTGTAATACAGCCCTAATTAACGATAGATACAATAATCTGTCGTGCCTCCGCCTTGATATTTAATACTTACTTCAAATACCGGTATAACTAAACCTTCAACTGACGCCTGTTGTGGGTTGCCTGCCGATCACGTCACCAGGTAAAGAAAACGAGCGATATTTATCAAGCAATCGAACTACGGAAAATTTAGAGAATAACTTCTTATTTACCAAAGACTAACCGCCGTTCAACTTTAAGCAATATTTTTTCAATTTATTAATTATACTTTCTTATTCATAGACGAAACTGCACTGTCATATTCACGTTTTTACTGAAAACTTAAAAGGATGTGAAAAATCTGTCATTATGTCAGAGCCCTAACTAAACTATTATCACAGGATGACCTCTAAGCGTCAAAGTTTTTATTACTCATAAGCGATCAGCATGTTGAGTGTCGAGTGAACAAACAACGTGGATAATGTAGTACATTGAAGAATGCCTGGCACTGAGGTTATATGCTAAATTCATTCGGCCGAATTGGTAAGAAGTAAGAAGGGAGTTTGTGATATTATATTTAATAAACAATCCACCAGTTGTGAGACGAGGAACATTGCGAGTTGTTTTCGTACTGGCATTAAGTAGTTGTATAGAGAACATGTAATTTTTTGCAGAAAGATAAATAAGAAAATAAAATGTCCAAGTCTGTATTTCCAACAGGGATAAATTTGAAACAGCAAGAGGTGATTAAGAGAACATAGAAAAATAGACACCGAAATGCAAGTTAGACACCGGATATAGCAGCAAAACCTTCATTTAATATTATTAAATGGCATAATCATTTACATTCCGTTGGAGAGATTATCTACGTCCATGACGTGTATTAATATACAGGTCTGCCGACCCCGAAATATTAAGCTATTCTGTTGCTGTGAATATGAATAGCATAGTTAGTGTCTACAGTTACTGTCGTTCTTAGCGTTTGTCCAGAGAATGCGGTCAGGGAACAGAACATTTGGAAGAATTTAATCAATTTAGGTGAATTATTAATAGTTTTATACCTAAAACTCTATCCACTGAGGAAAGCGCTATGCCAGTTGAATATCGCAATGGAACCGTTACAATTATTTTTGTGCATTTATTGGTAGTAATTACAAACTTCTTTACATAAGCGGATGGAAGGATAAGCGGATAAACTCTGAGCTCATAGATGGAAGAAATGTGCCGTGAAGTGATATTAAATTTTATTCGTTTGGATGTTATTAAGATTCGTTAAGAAGAGCTGCATCGTAGATGAGGTGTGACGCACTGTTCAGAGTTGAGGTTACCGTAGCAAGCTCTGGTGATAGTTTAATGTTATGATAGTTTAATAAAACAGAAAAATATTTTTTTCAGAAAGGTTTTCTAACAAGAATTGGAAAATTTCCCTATTTAATCTTTTTCGCAACTTATTTATTCCCAATTTGGGAAGGAAAGTTGACAAAAATTCGTTTTAATGAAGAAAAAGAAAATTGGCCGATAAATTTGGCATGAGGAACTTATAATACAGCGTCACAGTCTCGTAATCCGCTAGAAAGTGGGTCACGTTGTAGACAAGTCAGCGGACAGTCGAGTTCAAGTGCACGGAGGCTACATTCATCCTCTAATTACGAACGCATGGCCTCGCGGCTCCAAAAAACAAATTTAATCGCTTTGAAAATTTAAAATGAAATGTAATCCAATGGCAGGAATCCGGATCGGCACAAAATTTGAGCATAATATTTTGTAAATAATATTGATAGAACATTTGTCACTGATTGAAAATGTGAATTAAGCACTTCTAGCGTTTTTAATAGTTAACTGCCATTTTATCGTTTCAGCTTATGAATAATAGGAAAATTGAATCATTTTGTTCTCTGATTGTATCATTTAAAAATGCATAAAACTGATGGGTAACTAAATTAATTTTCGACAGCTAACTACGTCGTCAAATCATTCCATCTAGACATGCGTCATCATGATGCAAATAAATAATGCAGGAAATGTTGCCCGTTTCTATATTGTGAGTTTGTTGATTGTAATGAAGTAGTATGCAAATAAATTTTCCACCACTGGCAATCAGACCGCTGAGATTAAGCGCGACCAGCTTCGACGTGGTCGATAAATTTGTGGCAGCCGTCAGTCAAGCTGCTGATCCCGACTGGCGTACTGGTTCCTCTCTTATAGGATTATAGCTCCGACGCCAGGGTGAGTTGTTGCGTGAGATAGTGGTCAGATTTGAATGCTTTATGAAATACCGTGAATTTGGTGAACCTATTGATTTATTCTGCGTAGGTATTTACTCTTTCTTTCTATTTTAGATTCACGCGCTTAATCTCAAAACTCCATGCTTTAGCTTTCTCTCTGCGCATTCGATTTCTTATAGATCCAATTAACGCTGGATCTTGAGACTTTGCAGGGCGTACATAAAACATGAATCTGTTCTGCAGCAATTTCCAAATGCCTGGACATTATGACATCACACTTTTAATTCAGTCATTATATGTGATTTATTCAACACATACAATATATGAGTACCAGCAACAAACAGTTCTATTACAGGAAATTGCTTATTAGTTCAGACCAGCTTAAGTTAAACTTCATTGCTTGTATTGTCGCTCTAACGTCATTATACAAAGGAAAGTGTTACCCGTGTGAAGCGTTGCTTCAAGTCCGGTGCTTGCTTCTGCCGGCAGGCGGCGGCGCTGGCAACCTCAGTGATCCGACAGCGTCGGTTGAGAGAAGAGGATTTTGATAAGCGGGTGCATTTATTGAAGGGTGACTGATGTACTGTACATATGTAACTTGGCTCTTAACTGTACTGTACATATTTTACATTTTTACAACAGATTAAGCGTATCTGATGATGGCTGTGAAGAAGATTCTAATGATTCCTCCGCCGATGAAGTAATTTTTTAGCAAGACTACATGGCAGCCATGTTGACCAACATTTTCAAAATGGAATGAAAAAGTACAATTACTATTTCACCAATTCGCACTTGCTCAATCTCAGTCGTTTTACAGCTAGATGCTTTTAAGGCGAAACTGTTGAATCTTAGTAACCTGATACATCCTTTACATTGAATAAGTGATCAATCACTCCTCACTCTCTGTGTTGAATATTTTCCGAGATATATAAGCGTTGAAGCAATTAAACAGTAAGAGGTCGGTTTGCTGTAAGCACTAATGCCGAGTGTAAAATTTTATTGTCGAGTGACGAGTGTATAACACAAGCTCTCAGGCCCAATGGTCATCCTTGTGGTTGTCCTGTGGCTTTCAGTCCACCCGACGTGGACATCTTGCAAAGAAGAAGAGTGACGAGGGGTGATTTACGTTTAAAAAGTGATTGATTCACGTTCTTTCATCACATCGCACTCTCTGGGTTAAATATTTCCTTAGATACAAGCGTTTAACTTGCGGAACCTGAAGCGATCGTCAGGTTTCACTAGATATGACATGAGAATGATGAGATAAGATCGTTGTACATGGTCCAGCGGACAATAGGTAGATCTGTCTCAAATGCTATGGTTCAAGTTCATAGATTCAATATAAAATGAAAGGTTGTGGTTCTTCAGGCGCCACTGAAATACAGTGATGTTTTATTACAGCGTCAGCCCATAAAATTACGGAATCACCCGATTCTCCGCCGCACTCGATTGATCAATTGTTCGCCACGTGTTATGCTCTTCACTGATCACTCTTCAGCGTCTTCAGGGCCTTCAGTTCAGCTTGTGTGAGTGTGTGTGACCTTATCATCCCTGAGCAGTGTGGAATTCTGTATAGGTAATATATTCTCATGTCAATATAAGAAAACATACCGAAATACCAACCCTACCACTGTGTTACACCACCTTCCACTGCAATGAAAATTGATAAACTGAGCTCATAAGAAACTGCCTACTGCCATGCTTCCCGTGTTCCAATCCCGTGTTGCCAATGACTAATCAAGTTAATTAGTCGTTTATCTGCAGGCTAGAGGACACATTTTTGCAATGAATACGTTCTAAAATAAAAAAAACACATCCAGCTTTGTAAAAAATTCTCACGATTGGACAACACCAACAAAGTTTTCGATATCACACAAAATTATGAGATAAACTGCTGCTCTTTCACTGCGTACATTAACATTGTTTTCTATGTTTACGTATTACAAGACGGTGTCACTGTCACTGTCACACAGTAATGTTTTGATTGTGTCTAGTTTGATTTCACAATAAATAGATTTGATTCACATTCCATTCTGAGATTTAAATGAATGAAAGTTGTTTTAAATTATAAAAACCCATTTATACGTTCCAGATTTGAATTTTTTCCATTTTTTACCCTATTAGGTTGAATTTATCTTGATAAATTTACTTCAAATTCTGAATGATTTCGTCTGCCATCCCGCGTTTTCGAACGTTTTGTGTCTTTTAGAAAATTTTCGTTGTTCAACATGGGAAACTATTTCATTATATAAAACATAGAGCACGTACCATATAGTGCATTAAAAATACAATTTAATTTGATAAAAATTAATTTTTAATTTAAAAAATATAATCAGATTTTTAATTCAACATTTTTCTAATAGAATTTTATTCTACAGCATGTATCATCTAGTGTAGGTATTAAATAATAAAATTTGATTTAGTAAAATTTAATTTTAATTAATTTTTTAATTTAATTCTACAGCTTCAACCGGTAAAAATGAGCATCATAGGAATCAAAGTAAAACTGTCATTCATACATCACAAATTGAATGACATTGGATGGATTTGATAGGTATTTTATTAATCCTGTTTATATATAAGAACGGAAATGACACTTCTATATCAGAATGATAATGGAAATGTTCCTACTATTTCAGAAACTTTTCTTGAATACACTTCTGAAAACTAAAGTTCTGTAATCAATGGAGTCTTTGAAATGACAAAATCATTCAATTTAAAATTTTTAGCTATAAGAGTAAGATCATCATTCATCAATATTAGGAGCATTCATTCGTCATTCGTGAGGAGCTGTAAGAAAAAATGTGTTGTTTTTGATGTAAAAGAATGTTTTTCAATTAAGAGAAATGCAATACTTGATTTTAGGAAATATGATCTTAAAATTAACGATCTGTATTAGAATTCAATAGACGTTACATTTTCAGAATATCTTCAAAAAGTTTGTTTTTGTTCGTTTGATCAGAAGTTTTTGTTCGTTTGATCAGAAGTTTTTGTTCGTTTGATCAGTAGTTTTCGTTTGTTTGATTAGAAACAGAAAAAGTTTTCATTTGTTTGATCAGAAACAATATAATTATTCATTCTCTTGCACTAACCACTAAGTATACGAATGATTAGTTGGACTCAGTTACCATCCGCATTGATCATCCCGCTAGATTATGCACCGGGAGCGGGAAAGAATCCAGGTACCTATTTAATTCAGTAGCACGTTAGCTGACGTGATATGTACCATCAAGCGGGGCTACTCAGGACACTTTTGAAAGTTTTTCATTCATAACTTCTTACCATGAAACATTTCACAAACAAAATTAGGCTCATTTTATAGCTCTTTGTGAGGGCTATCGAATGGCATCTTAAAAAAAAATTCCATATGCTATTCGTAAGGTACCAGAAGAAAAAAAAGAGTGTCCCGAGTAGCCCCGTCGAACAGCGGCTGCTCGGGACACTGGGAATAAAACTTCATTTTAAAATATTTGAAGCATGCAGAGCGTACTCATCCATTACTAACAGTACTCTGAAATTCTCCTCTTTCATTGTAGATGATGTAGAGGTAGAATAAATGACATTTTCAGTGATTTTTACTTGTTTTTCCTTTATTGATGATATTACCATTACCAATTACCGTCAACTGGGGTAAATTCGGCCCCGTTTTTTATTTTGTTTTGCAAACAAAAACGGGCTCGTAAACACCGGGGTCATAAACGCCGGGGTCATAAACGCCTGGGTCATAAACAAGGTCATAAACGCCTGAGAGACTTTGGCCATCATTTATGACCCTGCTTTTGTTTGCAAAACAAAATCAAAAACGCAGCGGAAGTCACCCCAGTTGACGGAAGTCACCCCAGTTGACGGTATCTATTATTACTGTATTATTGATGTGATATTACCGTATCCATGAACATGCCATTGAGCATTTACAACAACCTTGTCCACTGCAAGCTTCATTTCAGCAGCCATATAGCATTTTTTCTGTATCTGTAAGCTCACAGGACAGCTTGTAATTTCACACCATTTTAATTGGGTTGAGTGAATTTACTATAAAAAATATAACTCAGTACTCACTGCAGTGAGTGACAGAGAGCGCATTTTCTTGTAGACGAAAACTTGAAGTCACAGACGAATGGACAGACGGACGGACAGACAGACGGACATGGCAAGCACAATAGTGCTCGTTTATGCGCCATGCGCTTGTTTATGTGCCATTTTAATTGGGTCAAGTGAATTTACTATAAAAAAGATTGTGAAAAACATACCTGAAACAGAAAGGAATGTTTTAGTGACAACCATCATATATTTTGGAGAAATAAATCATAGTTTATGTCAATTACTTTTCATTCTATGATTCCCGGTGCACAATTATATATATAGCTTTCTATGGACAATTTTGTGATGACCGATGATGCACTAATTTTTCGATAAGTGAAATTTTTTTCGCCGAGCGAGATAAATGTACTCAACATTCTTTGTTTTAATCCATTTTTTCTTAACTGGACCCTTTGCTTACTGAGGTTCTACTGTAAATGCATTTTTGGGGGTGTCCCAAATAGCCCCGCCATGCAGAAATAGCCGCCTTTTTTTGGAATGAGTTAGGACAATTCTGTCAATTATGTTTTCAAGCAGACACCTGGGTGCATCTTTTATGCAAGTAAAATTTTTCATACTGCGAATATTTTTTTGGCTACAGACCTTGGCAGAAGTAACTTTTGAAAATAGCATTTTTCACCATTTTTTTTCAGGAATTTTTCAAAGCTAGTAAATGTAGTAATTTTTCAACTTCCTTTATACTACATAGATGGGAAAAATGTTGACGCTTACGCCACTATATTTAGTTTTGCAATATTCCAATTAGTTTTGCTACTATAACAGATTTACGCCGTGTCGGAGGTCTGTCCCGAGTAGCCCGCCAGTTCCGAGTAGCCCCGGTTGACGGTAGTTCTGCTTGTCTGAACTCTGAATTGGGTGTTTAGTGTGCATGATGGAAAACTCTCCTTTGCAGCGTAGTTATAATTACTTAATGAAGTTTAGTTCATTGCAGTCAACTTAAGAGACAAATTTTCAAATAACTAATACTTTTTATAAGTCTAATTTTAATTGTTGAGTGAAAGGTGCAGGCTTACAACTTCTAAGTGATTAGGTACTTTATAGAAATTGAGCAAGTTAGCGTACGTGTTTTAAGCTTTTAAGAAGTTCATTTTTTGCCTCAAATAATGATGTTGGGTAGTAAAAGTGGTCTTGGTGCCAGGGTGCAGAAGGTGGAAGCAGCATCGCCAATATATGGGTTTTAAAGCCCAAAGCGTCGGTGACCATTTTTAAGATGCGTCGCCGGGTAATTTTCAATGAAAAGCCATTTACGCTGAGTAATGAAAAACTATTTACAAGCCACAAACTTATTTACAAGGTTGCATGCACGTGTTACCCCAAATAACTAATTTTACCATAAAAACAGTCCAATTGTACAGCAAATGTAAACTGAATATGTGATGATGCTTGATGCAGTCTGACCGCTCTAATGTGACCACAACTACATTTTGTTTACATTTTTTTGGCAGGAACTCATCGCAACCGATTTCTGGACAAGCTTTACTGCATTCTGATTCATCCAACATACCAGAAACCTTACTTTTTTCTAAATAGTGTGCCAAAGACTGACAAATATATTAAACGCAAGAATTACAATCTAAATGTGTCGGCAAGATCTTCTGAGGGCATAAATTTTGCTACTGAAGCATCACCAAAGATCTTGCAATATACATCCACTCTCTGCACAGTGGTCTTGGTGGATCGAAATAATATATGAACCTTCAAAATTAGAATTCCATCCTGTCCAGGACCCTGAGCGCCATGCGGGCTGTGCGCTAATGTCCAATATAATCAAGAGAGAATATGTCATGTCGCCATCACCATGGACATGGTTCACACTTCACACAACTTCACTGGTTGTCTGGTTCAGCATTAGCAAATAGCAATGACTTGCATATTTTTATCAGCTGGCTTCCAGCTATATATTTATAATTTGTTTCAATTTCTGAAAAATGTAAATTACCATTTACTGACATTTAATGATTTACATAGGAACAGTCAAGTGACCTGAATGCTAATTATTAAATCCATTAAATTATCTAGGTACCTGCAATTCTAATTTATTTAACTACCCTACACCTACGGTGACGGGTGACCTACCTAGGGACTAGGGCTGGATTGGAATTTTCCTACTTTTTTCTACAATCTTATATATTCAATGTGGCAAAACATTTTGCAACTTTCAGTCCAATCATGCAATTTAGTCAACAATTAGGTAGTAGGTAATTCATCTAGCATTAATCTTGGGGTTCCAAAAATGGCAGGAAAGCTCTACTGAATGCAAGTTATGGCTATAAATATGGATGTTCTTAATGCTAGTTCACTGCAAAAAAATCACTAGAATTTACTAGATTGGAGAACTTCTACTTTTTACTTGCATTTTGAGGTCCAATCTCCAAAGTCTACAGTAATGTAATCAGGCTAATTTTTAATTTATCAAGTAAATATCAGGTTAATTGAAAAACTGCTGCATGATAATTCAGTTTAAAATATTTATTTAAATAGGTACCGGTACCGGTATGTTAAAAGATAATTAAACTGCCATTAGCCTCAGGCATCAATCAAGATTCAATCCAAATTGGAAAATTGGCTACTGGAAATAAACCACTGTCCACTTGTTGTGAATGCATTATGCATTAGTGGCAAATGCCAAATAGGAATATATTGGCAAATAGAAATTTTCTAGAACCCTGACTAATTTCAGTTAATTGCATTACGGTACCAAGCCACAACAAGCATGGAAAACATCTCCCTTTTATCTTTTAGGGTCGCAACTAGAGCTTTCCAGCCGTTTCTAGAACCGCAAGATTCCCATCAGATGAGTTACCTCCTAATTGTTAACAAAAGTTAACATTGGGGCCGCGAGTTTTCAAATATAGGTACCTATTAAAAATTTGTCACGACAGAGCCGCAAAATTTCAGAAACAAGTAAGAAAATTCTAATCCTAAGCCACAAGATTTCAAATTAATTTCAAATGAGTCACTCAGGTCACCAAGCTGGAATATTGGAAACAATTTCCCAAAAATCACAGGTAAAAACTGTTTTATAAGGGCTTATTGGAATTTTTTTTGCAAAAATAAGTTATTTTTCTTATTTTTTACCAAAGAAATTAGGTTAAGGTTATAAAAATTGTTGGCATTGAATGCAGGCATGGGAGCTTTTTGTCTAATCCATGGGTGTCTTGTGCCTAATTTTTCAAAATGGACTCGGATGCTATGAGATTTCAGCAGTATGTTGGAACTTGGAACATTTAAACCTTGCTAATAAAGGAAGAGTCTAAAAAATTCCCGATAGTCTGGCTAATCATGAATGAGAGTACCAGACAAAAACAACCATGCCCACTGATAATTTCACCTGTTTCTATTGTGCTTGCTTAATGTTTTGGTTGAAATAAAGAATAAGGGTGTATTTTAATGGACAGGTTCCTAAAATTATCTGCAAAACTTTCATTTTCACCCTTGATTTTTTGAAAATTATGCTCAATATTCAAGATTGACAATCAATGACCCATGATTGACCAATGACTCACTCTGCAGATACCTACTACACTAAACTTGCCACTCCTTAATAAAAACCATATACTACTGGTCAGAAGTTAGATTTATAGGGTTTAATTAACATACCGTATAATAGCTACAACCTACAAAGTTATTTTAGAGCCATTGGAAAATTATGCTTCGTATATCTACTTTCATGTTCAAATAAATAATTTCAATTATGGTCAGCAACACTAGAGCTGTGGTGACTGAGGTCTGTGCAAATCTTGCTGCTCTTGAAGTGGCAGGAGAAAATTGACTGAAATTTTGTCTTGTTTTTTTTTTCTGACTTGAAAAGTAGATATATTTCTACCTTGGCTTTTGTTATAGCATATTTTGATATGTTTGGCAAGCTGTCTGATGTGGCCACAACAGGCATCTCATGCACTCAACATATATATTTATATATATCTTCTTTCCTAGCTGAAACTACAGCTTTCTTACCATATTTGGAGCCAATAGATTCTTACTAGAATAATTATCTGCTAGGTAATTGCTGAAAAAAAGTGTAAGATCGAGCTGCAAGATTTCAAAGTTATCAAAAATATGTCACTTTGGAGCTATTTGTTTTCAGAAATAAATAGGATTTCTCCAATCATTAAATAGCAGATGATTTTAATGTAAATTATTCAATTCTCAAGTGAGCAGACTATGCAGTGAGGGATCCACAGTAGCAGCACTTGCCAGCAACATGACTGAGAAGAGTCAAGACTTCGGCAAGCTTGTCATTAAGGTAAGATTACATCTCCAACTCCCAGTTATTATAAGCATATAATTATGTGTATTGCTAGCATAGCATAGCATGAATCAATGCAGATGATTAGGCCGATGAGGGCCTGTCGTCGAGTCTTGTCGGCTTGCATTCAAAAACAAACTTCTAAAAAAATAGCCTCACCAAGTCCAAAATTTTTTGCAATGCACGCTCCCTAGTCTGATTGTCCTAGTCTGATATGATTACTAGTTGAATCTAAAGATGGTAATTTAGACTCCTAGCTAATAAGAGTTAGAAATCAATCCTATATCCATCCTATATATATCCTATCTATCCTATCCTATACTTATTCATATGAGTAATGCTTATGTGATATTAGCATGGCTTGGAGCTTCTTGTAAGTCTAATCTCAAAGTGAGATCCTCTAAAATGTAATTTATAACTCAAATTCATAGATTGTTGAGCAATGTAGGTACTATATATCAACTGTTCTTCTTATTCAGTGAATAAGCTTCAATGTTATTTAGTGAACTTGGAAGCTCCTATAGATTTTTTAACAAAATATATGCAATTGCAGTGGAGAAATTGTCACAGATGTCGCATGTGCCATTTTGGAATTTTCGTTCACAGTTGTTTGTCTGGAAAGAAAATTGATGAAAATTCCTAATTATAATATTTATTAAGGAACTTATTGAACATTTATATTGTTGAAGAATGTTTTACAATGTAAATCATTTTACAATCTGGCATGTTATATTATGCAAAATTTCTTTGAAAAAATAATGCATGGATAACCTTATCATCAATTAATTAAAATTATATCTAGTACAAAGTTTGTTTTTAGTTTAAGATTAAATTTTCTGAATATGTCTAATTATTTTTTTTGCTCAATTTTTAATATGATGTCAGAGAACAGATGTTATAAGTACTTAATTATAACCCATAAATATACAACAATCTAACCCATATATATATATATATTCAATAATATAACCCATGAATATATATATGCATAATTCATATTACTTGCATTAATATAACCCATATATGTATACATAAATATAACCCATATATATACATACATTAATATAAGCCATAAATATTCATTAATAAGACCCATATTTAAACATTGATATAAGCAATATATATACATTAAACACCCATTGATATATATGAGGTTTTAATATAATAATATAAGCCATACATTAATATAAGGCATATATGAGCAGGCCAGCCTGGACAGGACGTCCGTGTCCTGCCATCAACAACGCGGACCTGACGTTTGATGAACTCGTCTTGATGATGCAGCGCGTCTTCCGGGACAAGATTACATCAACCGGCAACACGGCCGAGTTCACCATCAAGTGTAAGGTAGTGACGTCACCATCAAGTGTAAGGTAGTGTTGTCACCATCCTCTGGGTCTGCAGTACTCGGGGCTGGTGCTCTGGGTCTGCCGTACACCTCCATCGGGGGACCACTTACCCCTCCCCCCTTGAACAAAGGCCCCTGCAAAAACCCGGCAGTTATCCGAGAGGCCGGTGTTGTCTATAAATTTTGCTTCAAAGAAGGTTGTAGACTTCTTCATGTTTTAGACAACATCGGACAAATTGGACTAACAATCGAGACACCGAGCCGCTGTCTCGTTAGCTACCTTCAAACAGGAGGGCAGGTGAACCACGCGAGAGAAGCTTACAACCAGACCGTCACTCACAACCAGACCGTCACTCGCGTTGTGCTGAAGGTACTCACCAGCATCGTGATCAAGCAGTGGCCCGACAACAACCGACCGGCGATAGCTGAGCCCCATGTCTCTACAGATTGGACTCCAGTTATCTATTTTCTGACTACCGGATTTGTCTGAACTCTGTAAGAATTTTCCGAGTAATTTTTGGTCATAAAAATTTTACTGTTGTAACCTATTTACTTGGATTATGTACTCATTCCCACCAAAATTTCAATGTTTAATGCTTCTTCTAACTTGAAAATGAATGTTTGTTGCATTCGAAACGTCGTTAATAAATAAGAAGTACTTCCTGGAAATTGCCTTTTAATCTACCGTCATCTGAAGAAAAGTTCCACTCACTGATAATATAAATCAACGAATTCTCTGGTCATCGATCGCACGTGTGTAAACAAGTAATTCTCTATATGTTCCGTAGTTCGATTGCTTGATAAATATCGCTCGTTTTCTTTACATGGTGACGTGACCGACAGACAGCCCACAACAGGCATCAGATGAAAGTTTAGTTTTCTGGCAAGCAGACGAAATTTTTAAAGCAAACTGCGTTTCACGCATTAAAAATGTTGCGAATTTAATTTATTTTTTGAATTACTAAAATACTTTTTCAGGTCCTGGTACTGGACGGCAAGTTTTTTTTATAGATATGACCCGAATAAATACGGTCATAGATAACTTGTTTGTGTATCTGACCCCTGTAGAACTGAGCTAAGTAATACATTTTATTCAGCTTGGGCCCCTATAGTTTTCTGTTGGAGCAAGAAATTTTAATTTCTTTATCATGAATAAATATGAAGCACTGATTAGATTAGCTTCCATTAACGAATTCATTCAGTTAATAGAGAATTACGCAACACTTTATCACTGCTTAAAGTATATATTAAGTCAATTACATATTGAGTGGCTGCAGAGGAAGAGTGGCTATTGTTATTGCTACTCTTTTGTCCAAATTCTGGGGATGATACTGAGTGAAAATAGTTCCCGTCATGGCGCTGGTAAACTTTTAGTTGCATTCATTTCCCAATAACTGCGCAGAATGAATTGTTGAATTTACCAACAAACTCGCAATATAGAAACCGGCAACATTTTCTGCATTATGTATTTGCTTTGTGATGACGCATGTCCAGCCAGAATGATTTTGAGCCTGGAAGTCAATTCTGCCTTTTAATTGAGTTACCCATCTATAAAATGTATTTGCGTAACGATATAATTATATCATGAAAAACCCAATTACTCAATTTTCCGTATAACATCAAATGGAAATAGTTCGATTTGTGTGAACAATACGTCAAAAATGTCTAAATCTTCGCAATTATGATGAATAATGTGATTCTAATCTCAATTACAAAATAATGTTTCATTATTTTGGTCGAGCCTAGATTCTCGCAGCAGATGTAGGTTGCGGATCCAGTTTGCATTGGTATATTATTTATGTAGCCGCAAGGCACGATACCCGCCGTTATAAGATGAATATAGACATTATTCTACATCAATTGCTTATCTTATTTCCCAACATGGACACGCTTCATCATTAGTCATGAATTTTTGCATGACTTAATTAAAGTAGACACAGCTATATTTGCGTGTGTGGAGAAATAAGGGTTATTTATTACTAAATTATGATCAAATATATTTAAAGACGCATTGAGTTGACATGAGAATTTTAATTCCGAATAAATATTTTTTACATTCATTTTTCAACGTGAAAACATCTTGATAAATCATCGTATTTCAATTTCAAGAGAATGCTCATCATTATTTGAATATATAATTTGATGGGTCATATAATTAAATTGTGAGATCCGTTCAATTTTTGTAAATAGAACATTCGAAAACTGACTGAAAGTTTGAAACTCATACTGTAATATTCTTATATTTACTGAACAAATTTTATAATGCTGTTGCAGGTCAAATGTAATAGCAGCCTGTAATACTTTCAAAAAAAATCAATAGATCGTAAGTTCATCAGCCAATTATTGACGGCCTTTCAACCAAAATCCACCAATCATAGACAAGAAAATAGAGCGTAAGTACTTACGTTCACTTAGCCAGTTTTGAAAGTATGGGCCCTGCTGGAGCTTACGCTTACGAGTGGAAGTTCATGTCGGCTTTTCTGAAAATCAGCTTTAAAATCTTATCATTTCATGCAGTGTATTTAATAATCTACATCCTTTTTATTCAAAATATATGCCTAAATGTACTTCTTATTCAATTTATATGCTTAAATATACTTCTTCCTAAAATATGTGTTTATGTATTGCCACCCCAGTATCGCAATTATACATCAGTCACCCTCCAATAAATGCACCCGCTTAGCATCACCCTCCTCCCTCAACCGACGCTGTCGGATCACTGAGGCAGCCAGCGCCGCCGCCCGCCGGCAGAGGCAAGCACCTGACTTGAAGCAACGCTTCACACGGGTAACACTTTCCTTTGTATAATGACGTTAGAACGACAATACAAGCAATGAAGTTTAACTTAAGCTGGTCTGAACTAATAACCAATTTCCTATAATAGAACTGTTTGTTGCTGGTACTCAGATATTGTATGTGTTGAATAAATCACTTATAATGACTTGAAAGTGTGATGTCATAATGTCCAGGCATTTGAGAATTGCTGCAGGACAGATTCATGTTTTATATACGCTCTGCAAAGTCTCAAGATCCAGCGTTAATCGGATCTACAATAAATCGAATGCGCAGAGAGAAAGCTAAAGCATGGAGTTTTGAGTTTAAGCGCGTGAATCTAAAATAGAAAGAAAGAGTAAATACCTACGCAGAATAAATCAATAGGTTCACTAACATCACGGCATTTCATAATGCATTCAAATCTGACCACTATCTCACGCAACAACTCACCCTGGCGTCGGAGCTATAATCCTATAAGAGAGGAACCAGTACGCCAGTCGGGATCAGCAGCTTGACTGACGGCTGCCACAAATTTATCGACCACGTCGAAGCTGGTCGCGCTTAATCTCAGCGGTCTGATTGCCAGTGCTGGCAAATTTGCATACTACTTCATTACAATCAACAAACTCACAATATGGAAACGGGCAACATTTCCTGCATTATTTATTTGTATTATGATGACACAGGTCCAGCCAGATTGATTTAATGACGATAGTTCGATTCTGGTTTTAATTGAGTAACCCATCAATTTACTAAAAATTTTCATCTAATGTGCTATGACAGTAAAAGTATTTAATTTTCTTATTTCGAGTCAGCCGTAACGTTGAAATGGCGAAAGAATGAAAAAACGCTAGTAATGTTGGATTTCCACTTTTAATCGAAGAGAAATGTCTTATCAATATTATTTACGAATTAATATGTTGTAATTTCATCCCCACTCGGATTCTATGACAGTCTAAAATCATAGAAAATTTTCTGAAATTTTTATTTATTTGTTTTATTTTGCATTATGATGACGCATGTCCAGCCGGAATGATTTGACGACGGTAGTCTGACTCCGGAATTTAATTCAGTTACCAATCAATTTATAAATTTGTAAATAATATAACCAAGAAATGAAATGATTTAATTTTCCTATCATGCATCAGTTGTGAAGTTAGAATGGCGGTATAATATAAAAAAAAACGCTGGAAACTTTAAATTTCTTCTCTGAATTAGGAACAAATGTTTTATCAATATTATTTACAAAAAAAATGTTGAAATTTTGTGCCCATCCGGATTCCTCGCTCTGAATTCAGAAATATAATTTTTTATGGTTGTAAAAGTTTTTTGGAGCCGCAAGGCCATGCGATCGTGGTGAGAGGTTGAGAGAAGCCTCCATGCACTTGAACTCAACTGTCCGCTGACTTGTCTACAATGCGACTCACTTTCTAACGGATTACGAGACTGTGACGCTGTATTATAAGTTCCTCATGCCAAATTTATCGACCAAAGTTTGCTATTCTTTATTAAAAACGAAATTTAGTCTACTCTCCATCTCAAGTTGGGAATAAATTAGGTGCAAAAAATATTAAATAGTGAAATTTTCCAATTCTTGTTAGAAAAAAAATATTTTTCTGAAAAAAAAAATATTTTTTTTCTGATTCATTAAAATATCATAGCATTAAACTATCACCAGAGCTTGCTACGGTCACCTCAACTCTGAACAGTGCGTCACACCTCATCTACGATGCAGCTCTTCTTAACGAATCTTAATAACATTCAAACGAATAAAATTTAATATCACTTCACGTCACATTTCTTCCATCTATGAGCTCAGAGTTTATCCGCTTATCCTTTCATCCGCTTACGTAAAGAAGTTTGTAATTACTACCAATAAACGCACAACAATAATCGTAACGGTTCCTTCGCGATATTCTACTGCCATTGCGCTTTCCTCAGTGGATAGAGTTTTGTGTATAAAACTATTAATAATTGACCTAAATTGATTAAATTCTACCAAATGTTCTGTTTCTTGACCGCATTCACTAAACAAATGCTAAAAACAGGCAGTAACTGTAGACACTAACTATGCAATTCATATTCACAGCAGCAGAATAGCTTAATATTTCGAGGTCAGCAGACCTGTATATTAATACACGTCATGGACGTAGTTAATCTCTCCAACAGAATTTAAATGATTATGCTATTTAATGATATTAAATGAAGGTTTTGCTGCTGCATCCAGTATCCAACTCGCATTTCGGTGTCTATTTTTCTATGTTCCATTAGTCACCCTTTGCTGTTTCAAATTTATCTCTGTGGGATATAAGGACTTGGATATTTTATGCGCGTATTTATCTTTCTCTGATAAATTACATGTATTCTATAAAACAACTATATAACAGTACTAAACGACTCGCTATGTTACTCGTCTCACAACTGGTGGAATGTTTATTAAATATAATATCACAAACTCTCTTTTTACTAATTACTATTTCAGACGAATGAATTTAGCATATAACCTCAGTGCCAGACATTCATCAATGTACTGCATTATCCTCGGTTTTTGTTCACTCGACACCTAACTTGCTGATCGCTTATGAGTAATAATACCTTCGATGATTCGAGGTCATGCTGTGATAATAGTTTAGTTGGGGATCTGACATTCTGACAGATTTTTCACTTCGATTCAAGCATTCAGTAAAAATTTATATATTAAAATCACACAGTATCGTTATTAAATAAAAAATAGAAAATATTAGTAAATTTATAAAAAAGAAATAGTGGGAAGCGTAGCGTAGTAAGTCTGAATTTTAACTGCATAAATTATTGTGCTCGTACAACCCTATATAGGTTTCAAATGAAAAATATGTTGAAATATAATGTAAGCTTAGAGAGCCCGTATGTCTCGGCATTAAATTGCCGAGGCCTCCTTAATGAAGAGTTTTTTAATTGAGTTAAAAATCGCCCCCCTCCATTGATGGGACAGCCGCTGCATCTGTATATGTCGTTGCATCCTTCAGGTGCTTCTCTCCGTAGCAGCAATTACAAACGGAACAGAATAAAGGAGAAGTTCATCTCCAAATAATATAAGCTAGTATACAGGGTGCGCCACAGAAACTTACTTATTTGAAAAAATTCCTGTGCGGTTAGTTTGTCGGGTAGAGGGGCGAGAGGGGGTGCATCTGAAGGGGAAAGTTCCCAAGTTTGTTTCTCAAAGTTTCTCAAATAAATTTTCTGTAGTACTGTAAGGGAAATTCATCCCTTGTCAGATCTTTATTGTGGTCAAAAATTATTTCTAGTTATACGGTATGATGTTACCGGTTAAGTTGGCTACCGTGACGCGTTTGCTGACGTGGCATCACCGGGTTGAAGTCCGCGTTAGGATACCTATTCATTATTTCGTTGAGACTTGGTCGGAGCGCACCTTCCTCTCACTGTGCTCTAGTGACTGTGTAGCGTCCCTAGTAGGTGAGTTGCAGTGGAGATATAAGATAGGCTAATTCTGTGTTTGTAATTTAGCTTATGAATTTTCTAATAAGTGTTTACCGACCCACTAATTTGAATTGCATAACTGATATAATTGTGTTGTGTATTTATCTGTGTAACTAGAGTAGTTCACCACCATTGTTTGGCAGGATCGATTTCTTGCCTGGCCAACAAGTACGGCTCCTACGTAGGCCGACGACTGCGGCGCTTCTAGGGAAGTGTCCGCCACATTCAAGTCTCTACCGGTCCTGACACCTATTGTGTGTTCACTCACAGCTGATGCTGTGCATCTTTTTGTACCCTACAGTATAGAGTGCCGTCAGCATATATATAGTGTCTTCTGTGTATTGCCTTCAGCATATAGTGTCTTCTGTGTATAGCCTTCAGCATATAGTGTCTTCTGTGTATTGCCTTCAGCATATAGTGTCATCTGTGTATTGCCTTCAGCATATAGTGTCATCTGCGTGTTGCCTTCAGCATATAGTGTCATTTGCGTGTTGCCTTCAGCATATAGTGTTATTTGCGTGTTGCCTTCAGCATATAGTGTCATCTGCGTGTTGCCTTCAGCATATAGTGTCATCTGCGTGTTGCCTTCAGCATATTGCGTCCTAAGCTTATTGTGCCTTCAGCATATTGTTTCTTTATAAAGTTACGTGTATCTGCCGTTCCGTTTGCCTATTATTCGTAGTTATCTGTTCCATGTTATAAATTTGAGTGTTCCGTTAGTCATTATTGTTGTAGTTGTTTCTGGTTAATAGATACTTGTTTATCTGGCTTTCATTTCTCCTTTGTTGAGGTTAGGTGGCGGTCGTGGCGGAAATTTATCGAATCAAATTGGAGTCGTCCTTAACTTAAACCTTACAAGTATAAGAATTAACTGAACGCGATTTTGTATCCCCTCAAAATGTATGTAAAATGCTGGTTGACAACCTGCCTGAAGACGCGGTCGTTTTTTTCAGTGGCGAGGCTCACTGCCACATTTCCGGCTGCGTCAACAGGCTAAACATGCGTTATTGGTGTGGTGTAAATCCACGTGAGTTTCACCAGAAGCCACTTAACTGTGAGCGAGTTACTGTCTGGTGTGCGACGTCGGTAATGGGAATAATTGGTCCTTATTTAAAAAAAAACGAACGCGCAGTTACCGTTTATGGAGCTCGTTACAGGAACATGATCGATGAACTTGTTCTTCCAATACTCGAAGAAATGAACTTTAGGAACGTGTGGTTTCAGCAAGATGGAGCCTCAGCACACACAGCACGAGACTCGATGAATTTGTTGCGACAACATTTCCCCGACCGCCTCATCTCTCTCAGAGGCGATCTCCAATGGCCGCCACGCTCTCCAGGTTTGACTCCATGCGATTTCTTCTTATGGGGATATTTGAAATTTCTGGTTTATGTCGATCGACCACGGACCATAGCACACCTCAAGAACAACATTCACGACGTCATTGCCAAAATACCGATTGATATGCTGCATAGAGTGGAAACCATTATGAAAAAAACGACTTCATTAGTTTATGCGCAATGGAGGCCGTCATTTATGAGATTTAATTTTCAAAACTGTATGAAAAAAAAATTTGGGATAGTGTTTTCTCGAATAAAAAAAAATTAAAATAATAACTGGAGTACTTTTGTTTATATTGACCTTTCAAATAAGTAAGTTTCTGTGGCGCACCCTGTATGTGCAGTTACTTTTGATGAGTATAATACTGAGGAGTAATGCGGAAACTTTTAAGATAAAAGATAAAAATTCCAAATTTAATGAGCCATAAACCTAGAGTGCGAAAAATGATCCCTTATGAATAACAGGCAAATATTCTTTCTATTTATGAATTCTTCCTCATATTGAAGTTAAGAAGTTGCTTATGTTTATTATTACAAATTCAGTCGTTCTGCTCCTCGTGGAGCTGCCCTGCAGGCTCTATGTATGATTGTGTTCCACTCACAAGTCGCTCACTTATTTAATGGCTCTTAATATGAAGAAGTTCAAACTCCGCGCTTTCTTTCTTTCTTGATTATCCGATAGACGTCTTATTCCGATAGACGTCTTATATTCCGATAGACGTCTTATATTCTAGAGACGTCCGGTACAAACGTACCAGACGTGCGGTACAAACGTACCAGACGTGCGGTACAAACGTACCATCTAGTATAGGTACGTTTGTACCGTATAGGTGCTTTACAAACGTACCAGTAGGTATCTAGTATAATAAGTGTTTACGAGCAGGCTACGGAAATTCATTCACTTTATAATTCTATAATCTCCCACGAAAACAAAGTAAAGAAAATCATTCCGAATCGTCAAAAAGAAAACTGTAGCATAAACTGCTGTAAATCTAGCTGTGGACGTAGTCAACTAGGAAAATGGTAAAATAAGTTAAAATACATAAAAATATATGAACTCTCTAATTGATTTCTGTATTATCAAAAGAATATATTTAAATTTTATTTTTAGCGATAATGTAGTGAAATTAAAGTGACTACAGCAGTAAAAAATAATAGCATTAAGACTCATCGACATTTTGGTTTTTTCTTAGGAATTGCTGGAAACTGTTTTGTACGCATGCATATTTTTGACTGATTAATAGTTTTCATAAAGTATACACTAGGAACAATACACGTTACTTCAGTTTATGCCACGTTACTTCAACTGAATCAGTCGTGTTGAGATGATGCCAAATGTTGAAAATATTGAAGAAATAGCACGCCGTACCATAGTTATGGCGAGTGGGTCGCCAGCATTTATGATGCGCTATTGCAACATCGCGACTGAGAGCGACTCTGCCAAAAGCGTGTGTGGTTTTTTTGTCGGCGTCGGACAAAATACATAGTAAAAAATATAACTCAGTACTCACTGCAGTGAGTTACAGAGTGCGCATTTTCTCGTCGACGAAAACTTGAGGTCACGGACAGACGGACGGACAGACAGACGGACATGGCGAGCACAATAGTGCATTTTTTCCATAAATGAGAAAATGCGCTAAAAATATTTAATGAATTGCGTTCCTAAGAAGAATGAGGTTAAATCCTGAGTTGGAAAGCGTAGGTTTATAACCAATGTATCGAAATTATTTTGCCATTAATTTAATCAATGAAGAGTCTTTATCCAATTTGATTTGCCAATGCGTCATTCTAGTATTTTTTGTAAGAATCTACCTATCTATAAGGCAACATATAACAATATTCTAACTATTTGTGAAGGCGGAGGAAAAATTCTCTCTATTATGAGAAAAAATCAGATATCAGCATCAACTGGCAACATCATTCATTCGTTTTGCTGACAAATAAATATTCTTCCATAGCAAAATGTGCAACATTTGACATCGTTTTCAAAGCACGGGACGCGAAAATGTTCAAAAGCAACGGCAGCTTGAGTTGCTGGTCAAAATAAATGATTTTCAAAATTAAAAAAAATTCAATATTAAAAAAATTGAAAAAAAAAATTTGTCTGTTACAAATCTTATAACTAACTGATATTTGACACACTTTTACCTGTCTAATTGATCTGAAATTTTGCACGCTTGTGTGAAGTCAGAGGCAATGCATGAATCAATTAATAGAATAAATAATTTGTGAACAAAAAATATATATTAAAAATTTATATATTAAAAAAATTAATTTTTTTAATATTCGAAAATTAAATGAGAAATTCATAGTACATCTGTAAGATTGGAGACTGGATTCTTTGGAAGTGTTGTCTTTAAAAAGTAATTTTTAAACGTATATTATTTATATCATATGTTCCTACACGCGAGGCTTGATGGATTAATACTGGATTTATAATACAGTCCTAATTAACGATATAGACAACAAGCTACCGTGCCTTCGTCGCGATATTTAATATATTATTTATAGCCTAATGAGGCCTTTAGCTTATATTTTTTTTATATCTATTAACTCTCATATATGCAGGGTGTGCTGTTCCACCGTATAAAACATCGGACCAATGTGATATAAATCCATGTGAATAATATTCAGAACTTGAGTAATGCACTATACTCTGCTTATTAGCACGTAATATGTGAAAAATTATCAAAATATATTGCAGATATGGAAGAAAAAGTGTACTGAGTATACAACAAAGACAACATGACCTGTCAATCCCACAAGTTTATGTGAGGGTAACTAAACCAATTTCCATAATACGGAGCTGGAATTTTCTCGGTATACACCATGTGTCAGGATGAATAACTATACGTAATCTTATTTACGTTGCATGATAAATAAACTTGATTACAATGTTTAGTATAATTTTGCTTGCTACGAGACCTTAAAAAAGAATCAATACACAAACACGAGGCCATTGACCTCACGAGCAGCCCTCGCTCACGAATTCACGACGTCATTCATGACTCAAGAAAGCTGAGTTTATTCGCATGTCACGAATAAGTTCATGCACTCACACACGCAACACGCACTCACAGCAGATAGGCATGCTCCATCTGTAGGTGCCATTTACTTGAGAGCTATGAAAACAGTTTGGAATTTCATTAACTTGAAAATTCCATAGTTAGGTACAAAAAATCAGCAGAAAATTTTTGCAAGTCGTAGAAAATTAAATAGTATCATAAACTACATTAAATGTTCATGTTGGATGATCACACGTGTCGAAGAAGACATAAATGCGTAATAAACATAAACGAATAAATTATTTCTATATTATGAATGAAATAAATTAAAATTGTGAATTATATGAGTAACATATATTTACTATCTACAATATTTCGATCGCAGTAATAATTTATGATCATCAAACTCGTGATATATTGTTTACGTTATATATTTTGTTAAGTTAATTGTTAATCCCAGGAAATCTATATTATAATAGAGAAAACATTTTCATAATCAATATTCTCCTGAAATTTCGAACAAAATGAAGTATATGAGTAGCAATTTTTATGCAAACATGCGTAAACGTAAGAGGCATTAGTTTTGTAGTGATGTTTGAAAGTGATTACGTAAGAATAATTTAGTTAGTGATCCAATCATTTTCGGATACGTCAATTTTACACCTAATGATCAGTAGTTCTGGGTCGGTTGGAACTGAAAATTTCCATAGCATGGTTTTAAGGCTATTTTTATAAAATTTTTTGATCCCTAAAATTGCCGTAATGGCGATTGGGTATATAATTTGAGCCCCGTTCAAACGCTCAAACTTATCGTCAGTCATGCATGTCCTGCCAGGTTTGACCGATTTTGACGGAAGACTGAAGAGCGTCCGTACGCTCAAACTTTCCTTCAGTTTTTAGTGCGTTCGCGACAATGGAGGAGCTAGTGCTGCTCGCTGCAGTGATCGCAGTTTGTGCCACAAAAATTAGGTTAAAGCGATGCAAACGTACGCGGTGGTCCCGAAAATGGTTTTAAAAAATACCACAATGAGGGTTCACATACAGCATCCCAATCTGCACCAGACAGCATTGACGACTTCATTGTGGCACATTCTTTTCGATAAAGAGTTTTTTTTCATCGTTGCAAAATCTTTGTTGGCTGTATGATCAACTTCTTTGCACTTAGCAATCAATGCCGCATAGGCCAGTGCTCTCTTGTTCATGTGACTGTAGCTCTTTGATTTAATTTACCATAAACATGGGAAACTACGATATAACTCGATAAACTCACCAAAAGAAATCGTGAAACAAGTGCCGAAGTCGTTAAGTCGAAGTCGAAGTCGTTAAGCCTGAGTCGTTAGGTCTAAGTCGTTACGTCTAAGTCGTTAAGTCTAAGTCGTTAAGTCTAATTGGTTAAGTCTAATTCATTAAGTCTAAATCGTTAAGTCTAAGTCGTTAAGTCTAAGTCGTTACGTCTAAGTCGTTAAGTCTAAGTCGTTAAGTCTAAGTCGTTAAGTCTAAGTCGTTAAGTCTAATTGGTTAAGTCT
>NW_025930611.1:71200-101408 GCF_000764305.2 Hyalella azteca | reverse complement strand
AATAAAATATTTAAAAATACTTTTTAAAAAAACACGTTTTTCTTGTGGACTAAAAAGTAGAAAATAAATTATGGCTCGCCCCAAAAAACGTGGCTCGGGCTGTATGTTCACCATCAAATTTCCAAAATTCGTGTGTTGTATGCTTTTCGCTTCAATCATAAATCTGCCCGAACCACGTTTTTGGGGCGAGCCATAATTTATTTTCTACTTTTTAGTCCACAAGAAAAACGTGGTTTTTTAAAAAAGCTTTTTTAAGTGTTTTATTTTCTCCTTTTTAGTCCGTTGCTGCACGGACTAAAAAGTATGACTTGACGTACGTATCCATGTTACGCAGCGTCAGCGCCTGCTCGTCTATAACGTGAGCGCCCGCATGTCATACTATATATATAGCATATATATACTTTACTCAATTAAGCTAATTTAGGCCTCTAATTGCTAGTTTTTATGATTGTATCTGAAATTGTTAGACGAAAATAGCCTGCATGCCTAATTTCAGATTTCTAGAGCAATCAGAAGTGGTTTAATTTTCGTTGTCAATTTTAACAACAAACAAACAAACGCGAAGCTAAGCTAAGAAAAACGTGTTAAAATATGGATATTTTTTCTTTATTTGTTTATTTGTATTTTTTGTTGAAGCAGCCCTCGCTCACGAATTCACGACGTCATTCATGACTCAAGAAAGCTGAGTTTATTCACATGTCACGAATAAGTTCATGCACTCACACACGCAACACGCACTCACAGCAGATAGGCATGCTCCATCTGTTGGTGCCATTTACACGAGAGCTATGAAAAAGTTTGAAATTTTGATCATTATTAAATTCCATACTTATCCAAGAAAAAATAGTAGAAAATTTTTGAATATCGTAGAAAATTGTATGCTATCATAAACTACGGTAAATATTGCTTAGGTTGTCAGACCAGTCGAAGTAGACATAAAGTCATAAATGGTTAATAAACATAAAACGCTTAATCATTTCCATATGATCAATAGAATATATTAATCTGCGAAATAACTCGATATATTTCATTCATCCATCCCACTTCATGCCAGAATCTGGCTAAAATCCATCAACATCATGGCGTCAAGGTCAGACCTGCTTATTCTTTCGATCATTTTGCTCTCAAGCGGATGCCTCGAGGAATTGATCGAGGCATTAGTAATTGATCGAGTAATTTATAATTGATCATTGCATTACTTCAGCAGGATGACACAAAATATAATAGTAAACTCACGGTTGTTTCGAATAAATTTGTGTCTTGATGTAGCCATTAAATTGTCGCTATTTGAACTCCAGTTAAAAATGGCACCTCTACAAAATTTGGGGTCTCCCACTTCAGCCGTGCAGTCGTAAACGTTGGAAGAATTATTGAAAAGAAAACTCCTAATTCAGGTGGCCACCTTATCATGCCGACACACTTGTGACGCCTTTGCTTTTGTAACGAGTTGTGTCCACAACAATAATGTAGTTAATGCGTCAACAATTGAGTTTTTTTCGAATAACTCAAACGTTAATTCCATTGCTTCTTGGTACTTGAAGGAAACGTTCGGAGAAAACTCTTAGTGACGCCTGGGTGCTGATGATGTGTGGATGTGCGGCATGAGCTCCTCAAATATCCCGGATTACGATTGTATACCGCGACAACAATAACGTAAGTATCTCAAAAATGATAAGTATATTAAATTTTACTTTATTACAGCTGGTTTTATACTAAAAATGCATTGTTTGAGTTACTGGCTGCAAAATAGCTAGTAATTCATAGTAATTATTTATTTTGTAGGATTACAATGGACGCTAAGCAAACTTCACAAATCGTGGCTGGCTGAAGCTGATGCAGAACGGGGCGTGTACGAAGTTCAGTTCAAATGCTGAAGAAGATCAGCTTGTATAACAGGAGCATCCGTCGGAGTCCGAGCAGGGCGAAGAACTGCCAGTTGAGGTAGAAAAAGTTGGGCCTCCACTAAAGTCGAGAAATATGTTCATTTTACGCCTGCGCAGTGGCTGTTATAAGTTCAGGTATGTGGCTTTACTGCTCTTAGTTAAATAAATTTTTCTAATAGAAATACGTCGGTCTAATGAATTTCATAAATTTTTACATTGTCAATTTTTTATTAAAACGTAACTTCCAGAAGATAATGTTTGGTTTGCTAAAGATGAGTTAAGTTATGGTTGGTTAAGTTGGGCGATTTGTTGTTACATCAAAATGATTTAATTTATCTTAGCCTAACGTAACCTAACCTTTCTTAAGCACAGATGATTATCCCAATCTGACCTACATATCTTAAGTTAACCTAACCTAATCTTTTGAAAGTTTGTTTCAATCAAAAATGAAGCAACGTAAAAATTTTAGAAAATTACTAGACCGGTGCATTACTCTTAGTAACCTGTGTGTCACCTCTAAATCATTATTTATAGTCCAGGAAAAATAAGGTTTGACCCGGAACAAATTGCAAAAGAAATAATTTTTTCACCAATGCTCCAGAAGGGCAATAGAAACAACATACTAAAAATCCTCTAAAATGCAAGTAGTGGAAGGGTGTCAAATTTAAGATTTAAAAAAATGACTGCCGAATGGCAATATAAGCCTAATAACACACTTTTAAAATATGACCGACAGTTATTCTTGTGACTGTATGTATGTTTTCATGTACAGGGTATTCACTAATAATAACTAAATTTCATCCAAGGTGGTAGCAATCTAGTATTTGCAAAAACAGCCACCCATAAAGTGAAAAATTGTGATTATATAGCCATGTGGAATAATGCCTATAATATATACAGACATGCACCTGGAGTGTGTGTGTGATGCAGGGTGAGTGTGTGTGTGTCTATATCATAAATGGTGTGTTAATTGTAGTAAGAGGGCAGCATTGTCTAGACTCTCTGGTGTAAGTTTTTAGAACATGACCAGAAATTGAGAGGGTGGCGCAGTGGTTAAAGTTCAGACTACCAGGATTGGCGCAGAGAGGCGCGGGTTCGTTCCCAGCTGATCTGTGCGCCAGTTTCTGGTCAGAATCGGCAAGGATGCCGGGCGGTTAAGCACAGCAGAATTGTAGCAGTGAGTTGCGAGTGCGAGACCGCAAAATGCTGTGAATGTTCTGCGATGTTAAGAATCGGCGACAGGCGTACGGCCTAATAAACGCTGAAACCACTATTATTATTATTAAGAGAGCAGCCCTCTGATCAGACTTCAAGACAGGACACACCATATCGAGGTATTTTGTGATTATTACATGCTTATAGTCACTGTTACAGAATGTCTAGCTTGTACATAAGCTTGGTAGAGGGTGATCACATTATGTCTTACAGGTAGCACCAAGATGGATGTTGCCCAATGAGCCCTTTGTAGCAGGCCTGTCCCAGAAGGTGAAGAATGTGTAACACTAACACCCAAGGGTTGTAAAGGTATCCAGAAAGCCAGTGAAAGAAGAAAAGTTGTAACAAAAGTAGTGCCTAGACAAAAAGTACACACACAATGTCGCAAGGACCATTGTAGGTCATTCAGTATTGAAGCCCAAAACAGAAAAAGAGCTAATGAGTCTTCTGAACATGGAGCACGCCAACTGAGATCTATTGGAAACGGCTTTGATTACAAAAGTAACTGTATCTATTGCGGGACAGGGGACAGATATGGTGGTAAGAAGAAAGACTTAGTGCTGACACCTGTCAAGGGAATACAGTGTTCAAAACTCAATCCTGGGGTCTGAGAGAGAAGATGACTGGGGTCTGAAGGTGAAATACAGGGTACAGTTTGTGGCTGGAGAGATTGCACTAGTCTTTCTGTACAAGGGTGCTACCGGAGAGTCTCTGGACAAACTTCGATTCAATAACTTTCACAGAAAAGTTGTAGTTAGCAAAGCATTTGTAGACCCCCAGGTGCTTCCACCTACATCAGCAGCTGCCCAGTTTCATAGTTTGAGGACATTTTGCCAAGTGCAAGAGCTGTCTCTTATACACATCTAGATGTGTATAAGAGACAGAACATATAGTTTACTTTGGCGGCCATTTTGAAAATCACTGATTTGAAGCCTTTCCACCAATTATATTTTAGAGGATTTTTTATATGTCTTTTCTGAGGCCTTTCTGCATGTTATAGTGATGGAGAAAATTCTTTTGCAATTTCTTCTAGGTTGACCCCCTTTTTTCACTAGGTTTCCTGGACTATTAGCCTATAGTAGGTCACTAACAATCCTTTGCGATAGTCTTTACGTTTCCTGACTGTGTAATTCACACAAGGGCCAATGAAATTTAATTATGTGAACAGGGTAAATTTTAATTCCAACAAACTTTAACAAATGTTCACCTACACAGGCTTCAAGCCACAGTATCAATTATAGGCCTAATTTCGGTTGTTGAAATTATTTTTCATCTAGTTCTGCAGATGATTAAAAAGCCATTGCGTATAATAATAAATCCTAGTACAAATTAAATTAGACGAATAGCAATAGGACAATAAATGTTCAGCGTCTCCACACCGTATCGTACTGGTCGGCGTCGATATCATAAGTGACACGTGGTGACGCAGCGATACTGAAAACTACTCAGATAAACAAATGCCACAATAGATGCGTCAAAGCTGCGGCTACGCTGTGTTTCAGACTTCATGCAGATCCGTAGAGAACGGAGGCAGTTATGCGCTGGGCAGTTGAGAACGGAGGCAGTTATGCGCTGGGCAGTTGAGAACGGAGGCAGTTATGCGCTGGGCAGTTGAGAACGAAGGCAGTTATGCGCGGGGCAGTTGAGAACGGAGGCAGTTATGTGCTGGGCAGTTGCGCAACAATTGCGTTTTGCGTCGCGTCGCAGGCGAGTTCGGCGCTGCACCCTGAGACATGATTAAGACTGTCCAAATAGCGATGCACTTGTGTGGGTCATCCTGACTCAGTTTGGCCCGGCATAAGGGCGTATCAGTGCTACGTCCTCTCTCTGCTCATGCTGTGGGTAAGAAGGTGGCTCACTAATTGGACAATGTGACCTGTTCATTTATCTGAGTGAGAGTTCTGCGATTGCGTCTCGTCCTGCGCTTGCCGGTAATTTACGGTAATTAAGGTAGGCAATGCACAGTAATTGGTGGGATGATTGTAAGAAAATTATGGAGTTAATGTATGGTAATTGAAGAATGCAATGAACAGTAATGAAATGCGGCTCCTCAAGTTAGGTAAATTAAGATGGAAGCAGAGAACTTATTTATTTTTAATGGAAGCAGCATGCGATCAGACGGCTATTGCGACAGCGGCGTACCAGTTGCAATATTTATTTGAGTTGAATTTGCAAGTACAACAAAATTGGGTCAAAGTTCAGCGGCAGAAAAGTAGGATTTTACCGCCGCAGTAAAAATTGCTAAGCCGTCGAGCGATGTCAGCATATACAAACGAGCCTTGATTTAATGCAAAAAACTAACTCTTCAATCTGGGCATGGAGGCGAGATGAAGTCTGCCCCATATATAAAATGAAGGCATATAATCGAAGCTTTCATATTTAGTTAAATTGAATGAAATATGCGTTGAATTTACAACACCAGCGATCTGAACCGCAGCATGGCCCCCTGCACGCCGCGCTGTTATCTTCAAGGCCGCGATAAGCTGATAGAAGGAGGGGCGCGTTGTTCTGGGACTTGCTGAGCCAATTTGTTTCTCTGCAATAATAATGACCAATGTATAATTTTCTATGTGGGAATAAGCACTTATTATATTTACATAATAATGTTAATTAATAGGTGTCACATGTTCATTGGCGCAATTAAGCATCGACGCAAAAATACACTGAAAAATAACAACTTTCTACTCGATTCTCTTAGATACAATATTAACAAGTCAGCTGATGCGTTAAACTAATTACTCTGGAAGCTTTGCTAAAGTTCAATCGGCTGGAATGAATGTTTTATCAAGCGTAAAAAAAGTAAATCAGCTCGCTCCTCTCCATATCATTGACAGTGGAAAGAATTCGAAATCAGGAATCAAACGCTTCTTGAAGAAACTATTTTGAATAGAGCAGTACATGATGGATACTAGGCTTTGTGCATCACGAGTAAAATATAATAAATCGATATGACATTAAAATTACGAACTTAAAAATGCAATTCTTGAAATCAAATAATGATTTTTAGAACAGCCGTTTCCAAACCTTTCCTTTTTAACTCCAATTCATTGATGTCCTTCCTTTCCTTCAGTCCTTTCTTCACTTTCCTCCAATCCCTCCCCTTCTCCTCCATTCCACTGCCCTTTCCTCCAATCCTTTCCTATTCTCGAATTATATAAAAAAAAAGAAAAACGAGATAAAATACAGGGCTTTCCATTAATATATAACACTAACAACAATCGGGTTGCTATGGTGCCTCCACTGGCTGAATGTATATTGCCGGCAGCACTTTCTATTTAAATTGACATAGGGTTTTTTATATATGTTGTAATCACCATAATTAGCCACAAAGAGTTAAGGCTCGGTAGCCCAGCAGGCAACCGCATTTGCTTTGAATTCTAAACACCAGCTTTTGATTCTTGCCGTCGCAGGAGTCGATTCGTATTTCAGCACTCATACGATCCAAAAAATTGGCTATACGTTTACAGCTGTTATAAATACTGATAGCTGAGATGGCAGCTGTTAAAAAGCTTCATATGTCAGAAAGGAAAATACTCAATACTTATTGGAAATAAGTAACGTAGTGACATGGTAACTGATGGCAGGTCACTTGCCATCTCACCAGAGATACTCACCACCCGGCGGGGGGGGGGGGCGCTATCTGCCACCTCTTATCTCGGTTATCAGCGCATCTTCTGACGCTCGTCTTGCTTAACTTGATGGCGATGAGCAGTGCCGTGCTGTGCAATGTAGTGTCATGACCTGCGGTGGGTGCGGTGCAGTGAAGTGCAGTGGAGTGATATCACTTAAGGTACACTGCAGTAAAGTGTCATCACTGCGCAAACTGAGCAGTATCATCACTGCGTACACGGTGCAGTGGCATCACGGTGTATATTTTGCAGTGTCTTGTAGCTTTTATAACATAAAGATCACTCATAAAACTAAGCGCAATGCTGATGAGCCGTTCACTGGCGCGCGACGGTACCTATGTTGTGGATATAAATACAATGTACTGAATATTATTAATGGTAATTAATACAATTCCTTAATTACTTGCCTGCAAACTTACCATTTCTCAAGTATGTGACATTAAGCTTTGACATAATAATATGATAATGTAGCATTAGGCCATGCAACAGAATACGCTGCTCACTCTGGGGCAGTCACGGCGCCGCGCGGTCGCTATCAGTCGCGGCTATCGGGAACAACTCCAGATAACGCGGTGGCCTTGAGGGCTTCATGCGGTGTCTCAGCAGCAGAAAATTTGGCATTTGGCTTCGCTGCATTAATCATAGATGGCATACAAGAAGAATTGCAAATCTAATATGCATTCGTCGTCGAAGTTTGTGTATGTTAAGCCTGGCGTCATAAAATGCATCCATTATCTCCCTGAATCGCAATTGAATTCATCAAGTTTGATCGAAGACTGGACCTAGATTTTAGTTGAATCACGAATATAGTCCAATGCATGAAATGCTTATATTGGCAATCACTAAAATGAAACCAGCCAAATTCTGCTCACCGACTAGCACTAGATCAACTGAGTATTAAGAGTATAGGTATAGATACAATTTTGAATACAGAAATTTGTCTTTCCTCAACGAAGACATACGTATTTCTCCAAATAAGAATTTTTAAATCTAGTTCCCCAAATCCCGAGATCATAAGCTTTGGTAAACACGAATTCAAAACACAATCTAGTTCAAATAATCATCCAAGTACAGCGACGTTGATGGACTTGCTAGCAACTGTCAGTGACCGTTGCTGCAAATTTATAGCTCGACCGTGTGTCATAACAGTCGCCAGCTTCCAAGATCCAAACCAAACGATTTTCGTGCTCATAATATTAATTACAAACTGCAAGCAAATTTATAGTGGGTGGTACATTTTTTGTTCAAACTCAAGAAAAAAGTAAATTTTTGGTTTGTATTATTTAGTTACACCAGAATTACGCGAATTGACGGAGGTGGTGCCTGTTGACTGTAGAGTTTGGCGGCAGAGAGCCAGCAATGAGAGTCCGTGCAAGGCAACAAGACGAAGACTTTTATATGAGGCTAAACTGTATCTCGTAATAGTAAACATGGACGTTCAGGCTGAGTCTTATCTTAGATGATAACTCGAATGTAACTGAATGTAAGCCAGTTGAAGCGTTTCACCACACTCCCAACATTAGCTGCCGACGAGTGAACTGCATGAATACTGACGACAGCCGGGTATACGAGAGCTCTGGAATATCAATATTGTACAAACCCGTTCGGTGTTCATTTGGTAGTAGTTTTATTACGCAGTTTCAATATTTACCTTGTTATTTTATACCTACTTCGACATTTATCGACAGATTATCCGTTCATTTAGAGGGTTTTCACGATATTGGCAACGATAAGCTAGAGTGGATGGAACTAGTTCCTCAGATGATGGTGTCTTGTATTTGCAGTTATTCCTTATGTAACCTCATGATCATAAAAATTTAATTCGTGAACTATTTTGGATAAATATTTTACGCTATCAGCTAACTCTCCACCTGGAAATAAGCTACTAAATTGAGCTTTCTAAATCATTCCCCTCCCCATCCCTCCACCCATCTCCTAACACTGCCTCCAAATCACTTGACTCATTACCGCGTGTCGAATGAGCTCGGCCGTCGCCACTACGCGGCCGTGGAGCTGCCGGTGGCTTGGGGGCAGCTCACTGACTTGGGCCGCTGACCGTTCTAAGAAGAGGTGGCCATATCGTCCGATCGACGCGTTTGTGATGGCGCTTGTGGTGAACGGCCGTAATCATGGCGAGAATTTAGAACTGGGTAGTTTTCTGCCTAAAATTTGCAATAAAATATTAATTGAAGCTCTAGTTCGTCGCAAAATTTCATTCCACCAAAGATTACCAACTGGGCCGCAATTTTATTGCCTGACTCTCTGGGCCGCCTGACTCTCATAAAAGTTACTTCTCTCATCGTCGCCTAGGGTTTTTACCTTAGGTCGCAAATTTTATTTCCCCGATTAAATTTTTGCTCGAATATCATAAATAATAAATTGTTCATTGTTAAATGAGCATGAGCATTAATCGTGCACGCATATACATCAAACACATTTTATTCGTTCTTGGTTGCCGTGCCATGCAGGATCACTGCTGCAGCAACAACGTGAACGCCCGCATGAATGCGAATGAACGAAGGTTAAGGACTCTAGCAGTATGACTGCATCGCAGGAAGTTGAGAGTGTTTCACTGTTTCAAGAATCGGTGAAAAATGCTCAATAATTATTACAATCAAAATTATGCTTACATTTCTATAATATAATTACGTATGCTGAGGACCAAGCCCGTTTTGTGGAGCTTGTCACATAGAACAAGGCTTGCTTTAGGTAATTTTTCTTGATCCGCATCACTTCGCTTGCCATGCAGGCAGCTGAAATGCTTTGAATGATCGGTGTCTGACACTTGAACATTTAAAATGAGTATTATAATGTTCATAATAATTTATGCAACTCAACACATTCTTTAGGGTAAATCAGTTTCGCTGTCATAGTCTACAGACAACAGCTTCACAGCGGCCACTGTTCCTCTGGCCGCCAGCGCCACATGTTCGGGTGGGGAGACTACCGTATCACTGCTACACTCTTTACAAGCCATATCCTGGCAATCGCCTGCATCACTTCTTCTAGAGTTTCTCGCTTGAGATCAAGCCACATTCCTCAGCAATCTCAATTTTGTGGGCTATGGAATATCCATTAGTTCCAGCTTAATTAGACACGCCTAATTTTTCGCCGGGGCTATTCCTGAATTTGAGTTTATTCCCTGGCGCATCCCTGTACGTAATTCGAAATAATTGCATCTCAAGAAAAACTTATATATTTTATGATTGCTTAGAACCGAAATATATTAATGGTAGTGTTTTCTGTATTCTGCCGTAAAATGCTGCTTTTATCCTCTCATGAATCTCAATTAACTGGTAATTTCTCTGTTCGCAAAACGAAATCTTGTTTTACCCGAGTTATCTTTTCCCTTGATTCAATCTGGCAGAGATTAACGAAACTTCGCTAAGTACACGTAACTTTTTGTATTTACGTTCAATAAGTTACGTATTGCGTAATTCAGTCAAAATTTGGCATTAACATAACTGTCTTACGCAAGACTCATCTGAAAAGGTATTATCGAAACCATCCAACTAACTGACCAATCAGAGGCTTCGAATTTGCCATTCCTAGCTCCTGTCGACTTAGTGCGCAGTGCACGTGGATGAAATGAGGTTGTATTGTGTCAGCGTCATCTGCGTTGACTGACTAGGGAGCATATGGAGAAATGAGTGAGACGCTGTCTAAATAGCAATGACAAGGCCTTGATTGCAATTTTTTGCAATCAAGGAAAAAAATTACATTGTTCCCGTTCAACATTTGAGGACTTTTTAGAGAGCTACCTAGAATTTAGAACATTTTGTGAGTTGGAGTTCAACTATCAGCAGAGAAAGAAAGGAATTTGTGTACGTAGCTAGAAAAATGGTTGGCTTGTCAAACACCACTTAGTTTTGAATAAAAAAGTCATGAAGATATTATTTCAGTGAATGACCATAAAACTCTTTGATACGAATATCAAGATTTGCTTGCAAATTATAGCACAAAAGGAAAAGAAATTAGCTGGCATAGCTTAATTGAAATTTTTTTCTTAAAAAAACACCGTTTAGCACGATCACATTATTATGCCTATGTTGAATTATTGACATAATTCTATCACAATTCACCTTGTTGCAAGCAAATCAATAGTTTTATATTGCTTCGGCACACTCAAAACGTCTACGTAACTCCACTTACGACACCTCCGAGCAGGCGTAGAGCTACGTACGGCTTCTTGTACGTAGCTTCCCGCGCAAATGTTTCGATAATACCACCGCTAGAGTTACTTCTTCATATCAGCCCTTACGCCATACGTAAGTCGCTACGTGTACTTAGCGTTGTTTTGATAATCCGGCCCCTTGATATTTGTAACTTTGTGACGTCATGCAATAACTGCCAACGCATCAAACCTGACCCCATGGCCAAAATTGCGATTTGTGCAGACCCTTTCTAGCATACTGTAGTTAAACCACTCTGGCCATCAGGTTAGGGCCGTACTATGAAAACTCGCTTATGTATTGGTTGCGGCTTATTTCACGTCTGTGATTGGTCATCTTCTGAAGTGGGTCACTAATGCGTACTCATCTTACTGGACATTGCAACGGGGTTTCCCCGAGACAGTTATTCTTTGAACGAAAGATTTCACCGATTTTGCCTAAGTTCCTCGTAGCAATGTTTTCCCATGTTGTCATACAACGTGGAATTTCAAGTATATAATAGCACAGGTAAGGCCAGTAGAGAGTGTGGCAGTGATACGGAAGTCTCCCCAACCGAAACTACTGCACTGGCAGTCTGAGTAACAGTGGTCGGTGTAAAGCTGTAGTCCGAAGTTTATGAAACTAATATGATTTACCCTAAAGAACATTAGAATTTCTTTATTTAGTTTATCCCTTACAAAACCCCCTCTAAAACAGCGCCGCTCGTCTAAATCTAAGGTCAAACAATGAGTATTGGAACAACAATGAATGGTTACAGGAGGTTGATTGTGCAACTGGTACAATTTGAACGATCAGCTACAATACAAAAGAGATTTAAGCAATAATCGAGGCACTGAAGTGACTTTTTGATATTAAATCTTTAATATGTTTAGATATTTAATGACATTTTCCAATAAATGTGGTGGGGCGCTACACCGATCGTAAAGTCCAGTCTCGTATCGTGGATACAACACGCATGCCTCAGCTGCTGGGGTATTCATCCTTGTAGCTTCACATTAGAGAAAAATTTTATTGGACTAAATTAATCGGTGCTATCGATCGTGATAATTTCCTTAGACCAAATTAATCGGCACCAAAATCGATTTTCGTCCGTGTAATTCATCAAATTTTCAACTTGATCCACAAGCGAGTGACACCCTGAGGTCGGAGGTTTAGGTGCCTACGCCGGCTTGTGCCGTTATCTGCAACGCCTTGTGCTGCGCCGCTTCATCACAAACTTGCAAGAGTAATAATTATATGTGTTTAAAAATTACTTTTTATAAACAAAACTTCTAAAGAGGCCGCTGTCTCCGATGAATTCGGAGACAGCATTGGACATGAATTCACATGTCCAATGAATTAATTTTTTTATTTTTTAATATTAAAAAAATTATTTATTCAATTTTTTTTCTATATAAAATAGTTTTTATATTTGTACAATTATTCATTCTGTTAATTGATTCATGCAATGTTTCAGTCTTTATGAAAGTGTGTTCAATTTCAAATCGATTGAGCAGGTCGAATTGTGTTAAATATCTATTATAAGATTTGTAGCAGACAAACAAACAAACAAACAATCAACAAGTAGTAAAGTTTAAGAGAAGTGTTGTACCAAAAAAAGTGTCCTTACAGTGAGGTTTTGTTGGCGCAGTGAAGTGTTTCCTAAGTGTTTCTTGGTATGTGAACCTTGATACTATAAATAACTATCCTAAGTGTACAAGAGTACAGTACCTGGGAACACTTCCGAGCTGCGCCATCGTTCACGTAAGTACCTCGGGTATTGAAATATCGTAGACGTAAGTGCTTTTGAGTTTTTAATTTTGTTCGTTGTGGAAACTTGTGATGTTATCATTATCATCATTATTATGTTATGCTTTAGTTTCCCCATCGAGATATCATTCTTGGTTGCTAATTGTTTGCCTGATGTTGATTGCTAGGACGTTTCCTCGGCACCACAAAAGGATAGGGGCTGTTGAGGCCCGTATCAATGATACATATCGCGTCGGGATATTTTCTTGATCTCACTATCATCAAATCACTATCATGACTTGATCACTAATGCGCGTAACCAATTCTTATAACATAACATTACATAACATAGTGATGTCGGCGCTGAAGAGTAAGCCTGATGTGGCCTGTCGCCGATTCTTTTACTTTTCGTGCCTTCTCCACAGAAGATCTAAATTAAATCGTGTCAATTGACAGGATCTTTTTAGGACTGACGATAGCTTGAAATAGCTACTAGTCTTCCACCGGGTTCGATATGGTGCTAGGAATTTCAAGTCCGAACATATATTTTTCCATAGCTTTATCTAGTCTGTTCTTGAACGCGTTCATACTTGGAGCGCCAACGATGTAATCGGGAAGGCTGTTCCACATGTCGGTGATTCGAAGCGAGAAGAAATGTTGTCGCGTGGAGACGTTGCAGCGCAGTTTTTTTAGTTTGGTATGGTTCGGTGAAAAGCAGTGGGTTAATAAGGGATGTAGGCAGAGTTAACTTCGAACAAATACGACAAGTAGTTCCGAAAAACTATGGACCACGCACCAAATTTTCGCACCTATTTCTATTTGTTGGACGAACCAGCATTAGAGTGCTTAAAGTTTATTGACTTAATATAATGCGAGTGATCATCACTGATGATAAGCAGTTGGAATGCCATTTTACATTATTCTTTGACACTCAGGTCAGTGTTAGTAATCACCATCGGTGGAACTCAGCGGCGTTCAAACTGATCATTATTAGAATATTCAGTGCACAGAACGAATTTATAGTTAGAGGGCGGACTGGTTGCAATCTGTGGATGCCATCGCTGGAGCATTTGAGGATAGACCAACAAAGGAAGAGCAGGACGAGCTAAAATCAACTCCAGTTAGAAATGGATTAGTGACTTTACAGTATCTAGTTCACGTCAGAATCTAGTTCACGTTACATGCCACTCATGTAAAGCGCCGATATATAGCCGATCTCTCTTTAACTGTAAAATTCTCCTTCCAGCAATGTCTCGCCAGTGGCGTGTGCCACCGCCTCATCTGCAGCCAAAGCCATCGATGTCTATTGATCGCATTGACTTATATTAATGTTCTATTTCTGTTGGATTATTATTATTATTCAAAGATGGTTGCGCATTGATTATTCTTGCTGTACATAAAAGATTGTTTCATGTTTTTAACAATATGATGCATATATGATAAGCACCTGTTATCGCTATCTTTTCGGTATTTTTATCAAAAGCTAACAGCGGTCGTGGTATGAACCACAGCGTCTCAACTCCAAGCCCTGCTTAACGCGCTTTGTTATCTTATTGCGATTTCTCCTGAGATCTCCGCCGTCAAGTGGTATTAACACATTTATGCATTTATCGGAAAATTCTGAGTTCATATCCGAACGAAACTTGAGCCATGCTAGTGTTAGAGATCAGAACTTCACGTCAATCTAAGAATAGATTTTATTAATTTAATCAACGTTCACGTAAGCGCTACCACACACGGTTCCTTTTCTTCCTTTTCATTCATTTTAAAGTGTATGGCCATGGCTGGCAGAACAATTGACCCAAACCAAATATTTTACGTTAGTATTTTTTTTAGCGAGAGATAATAAGCTTTAGCACAGGAATTGAAATTCAAGCACCCAGCTCTAGCTCCGTGTTAGCGCTACGTGTTATCATATCACAAATTACATACAGCTCGAATATCAGCTGTCAAGCGGCCTTCCTGTGCGCGCACGAACGTAGTATCAGTTCAGAGTTTAATGTTCTAATTCGTTCGATACTTACGAAAACACGAAAACTATACACGGACACGTCTACTCCCGTTTTCATTCAGGTTAGGTTAAGCTCGGTTATGTTGGTTAAGTTTGGTTATGTAAAGTTCCACCCGTTCACCGTTTTAATTGAAAACGGGATGGGGTAAAAATAAGAGTAAAATGCTAGCCACAGCGCAATTAGCATTGAAATGTGTGCAACTAATTCTGTAACAGTTGGCTAAGAATTGAGGAAAGAAGCGTGCCGAAGCGGCGCCAGGATGGCCCACGCTAACGCTCACCCACTTTCGTCCGACAGGAGGGCTCGGTAGGTGTGTCCCAATGACCCCAACAGCGTCACTTGGTAATTTTTTGCACGTCTTTCTGTCGGCGCATCTGCTGTTGCGCTTAATACAAAGACACAAACGAATTGAACTTTTATTTCATAACTTGATCCTGAAGACGACCGGTCCACAGCTTGAAGAAGCAGACGCAAAAAGGAGTGTGGAACGAGACCAAGTTCCTGAGATTGAGATTTGTAGAGGGTCGCCGACCATAGAAACGAATGAACCCGGCCCAAAATAATAACTGTCGATCGAGAAATAACACCTTGGTGGAAACAAATTTAAAACGTACACTTAGGTATTGCAAAAATATTCTTCAAAATTTTAGTAATTGACGATGAATTCAAACTCAAAGCAAAAAATGTGCACACTCTTCACAATAAGAAGCATCTCTGAATTGCTTACTTGGAGAAGTGCAGATATAATATAGAAAAAAAAATGAAATAGCTGTTGAATAATTAGGAATCAAAATAAAAGCTGAATTGAACGTACCCAACGTTTTGTCTCCCTATTTCAGTATTGTAAGAGCCTTGCACCCACCTTAAGATCTTGTACCACCAAGCGGTTAATGAGCAATTTTAGGAGGCAAAAAGAGAGGTCATATAAAGGGAAATAATGAAAGTGGAAGTAAGGGCTGGCTCGAATTTAAATTAATTATTTAATGGAGAGAAGTAGGCCTCTCCAAAAGATTCGGAACATATGATTATATAATTTTACAAGGAGCTAAAAATAAAAAGTTAAGGTGGCTTCGCCACAGGAAAAGGCATAGCCCAAGATTTAATCTCGAATTGGCCCTCTTCTATAATTAAAGAAGAGAGAACGTGCACTTGAGAAAAATAAATAAAATGAAAATCAAAGAGTGATCACTGCAAATTATAAATGTAAATTAGGAAGGGAAGGCATTATGCACTCCCACCGGAGCAATATTAATCGGATGTTTCCATTCAAGATCCGTGAAGTTTTGTGTACAGCTTCGAAACAAAAGTTTGATGACCAACAAAGTTGGAAAGTGTTACCCGTGTCCGCGAATAATGATAATTCATTTTGGAGTGTTCGTTAAGGTAATGCTCATAGCTGTTATGATATGAGAAGGAATTCTATGTTTAATGCTTGAATATCTTTTACTTGCATATGTGTGTGCTTAATAATTAAATAAATTAGGTAAAATAATTACATTTTGTTGAAAAATATTTATTATACTCGTATGTCAAATACTTCCTGCAAAATACAGCAATGAGTGTTAATTTGTTTGGAGCGAATATCTGAGACGACTTACCGCTGAATTGTTTGTTTAATATCTATATTGCGTCCCAGTTAAAATTTTGAGCCGAGACCGGCGCCGGGTTAGATAATATAGAGACAATTTCTAACAGCTCGGCAGGGACGGAACGCTGCGCTGTTTTAGCGCTGCTACTTGGATTGCCCGGCAGCGAGCTGAACAGAGCAGCTACTCAGGCCGTGCATGGGGTGGATTTGAGAGAGGGAGGAGGGGTAGGGGTTGGAAACAGTGGCGGGAGAATGAACTTCGTCCTCCATCAAGTTCATTCGCCTAGCACGATATTTTGGACCAATTTCCGGTGCCATTTATGCTATTTATTTCACGTCAGTATTTTAATACTTTGAATTACGTAAGAATTTTATATTTTCTTCCAGTTTTAACACTCTAACAGAAACGTTGACGGTCATTTACGCTTTGCTAAAGCGAGATATCAATCAGTTTATCACGAGAAAGTTTTCTAACATGGATATACAGAAAACGCGTTAATAACAGTGAATGTTAGAGCAAAGAAAATACCGAGGAAATTCACCATATTTTCAATGAAAATGTGTAAACCAGCACCATCATCGGTTCATAAAATTGATCGAATTTCCCTGCGTTTCGGTGCTGGTCTCCGAAACGTTTTCATTGGAGATATGGTGAATTTAATTGGCACTTTCTTTGCATTAAAACTCTTGGAGAACTTGCGCTTTCAGTAGACTAATGATTTGCGTACGTTGTTAATTTTTCTATCAAACTATCGAATGACATGAAGCTAATGCAATAAGATAAATTACTAAACAAATTTAGCTCTAATACTCACTTACATCTAACTGACGGGATCATACGAATGGCTACTTTGTTAATTTTTTAAAATTAGTGCATTATGAATAATATCTATCAAGTTCAACCACAAATATAGTTATTCCTCGATTTGCTAGATGATTGCGAGTCATTTGTTCTGTATTATAGTTAAGTAGTTCATGTTCGCGTGGTCAACCTGGTACAGGCGTGGAATATGACGCGGAGGATCTGCTTTCGATTCTCGGAGCTGCTATCGACGTTTGCAGATAGTTCATGGCGGTGCGTAATTTGATGTGTATATTTCCTCGATAATTGAATTTGTTAGTTCCTAAATAACGTTGCTTAAGTCAATACAATGAGAATGTCAGTAACCAATGTCAATACAACCTGCCATTGCAAGAGAAAAGTCTAGGTGATCTCAGAGAGAGAAGGGAAATTTTTTTTAAATCGTTGTTGACAAACGGTACCGAGTTACTGCCGCGTACACTGCCAGAGCCGCCCCAGAGCAGGCGTTGGGCTGGTTTGAGCAGGCGGTGCTCAGCGAGGGCTGCGTGTCAGCAGGGCAGAGCACACCTAGGCAGGTGATCAGAGGTTAATTAGGGCTGCGACGCGGCTGGCGATATCGTCTCTAATGCGGACATTTCTGCTCTATCGCGGCTCTGTCGCGTCTCTACGTCGGCTCTGCAGCCGGCGACGGTCTGCTCTATTCCCTGCCCTAAATTTTAACTGGGGTTGTACATACATTTATATTTTTCATAATCAAACACTTTAAGAGGTGATAAAATGGTAATGATGAAATGCAGCGCGAATGATTTCGAGATGGTTTTCTGGTGAATTCTAACCAAACTTCGCGCACTTGCATATTGTATCAGATTTATCACTGACACTCAAAGTAGCTGGCTCAAATAAATAAACTCCAAAATCCTCTCTATTGGCATGGAAATGACTACAAATATGAATGCATTTTTCATTTGTGAATGAAAATTTGTCTCAAAATTTTTTTTGCTAGTTTTAATTTGTTGAATTTACCTGTATTCATCGTCTTGATTCGAGTGAAGAGACTTAGGCGCGCGTTATTCAATGTTTCAACAGTCACCTGCTTCCACAAATAACGCACTTCTGATGTGTTGAAAGAATTGAATAGTCTTAATAAGATTGTGTTACGAGTATCATACAACACCCGCAGGAAAATGATCCTGTTGCTTGAGTTATTGCACCATCGTTTTTTTGTCAATTCACGATCAGTTTTCTAGCGCGTACGTAATTTTGGAATTTTGTTCATTTGTTTGGTGCAATTCCGAATATACGTTGCGTAAATTTGTAGCCAATATTTGGAAGCATTCTTCTTTAGTCAAAGCCCTAAGTTTTATGTTTTGTATAAGTTATGTTTTATTTTGGTTTTGTAATTTGTCTTGATAGAACACCGAAGTGAACGGAACAGTGCAGCAATGTTGTAAGTCGCCGCACTCAGTCTAATCAAATTTTAAAGTCTTCAGCGTTTTGCCGCTCTACGTTCATGGTTCCGACAAAGAGACTTTGAAGTCTAGTCTATGAACGATCGTTCATTTCACCTCATCCATTTAAGTTTCTATGGCAGTTTTGGAACATAAATTCAACGAAGATAACCGTCAATATTGGAGGTACGATAAGGTTTTCTCTAAATGATAAGAGATAAGGAACTCCTACTCATCGTCCGGATAAGACGGAGATGGTGATGCAAAAGATGCGAGGTTTCACTTGTAATTATTTTAGGTGACGAACGTCTCACTTCAACTACCGGTACGGGCTGTTTTAGGTTCTTCAGTCCAAGGTAACTAATATATAGAAATAATAAAATAATTTAAAAGAAGTAATTTTAAGAAACACATCAGAGAAAAAACTTTTGTTAAATTTCTTCAAACAGAAAAGGCGAAGAAAAGGAGCTGAAAGTGAAGGCGCCCGGGAAGAGGGAACTTTTTGCCACATCCTCTTGTTGGTGCGTTTTCTAGGTTAGGTGATCTGTTACAGGAAAATTTTATTATATAGACATGTGCAATAGTTTATTTTATTTGCAATAGTAATAGTGAAATGTTCTCAATATAAACTGCGTTCATTTACGGTTTCTGTAAGGTTCTTTATTGTTCATGCTTTTATCATAACTTCCAATATTGTTACAAAGCATTCGCATTAATAACCGTAACAAACTACAACTTGATACAAGGTATAACGAAAAGTTCTCTTAGCGCTAGTAGCATGCATCATACAAGATCTTCCACCACTCGTCACAATTTATCCTCTAAACTATTTTATTTGCTCGCATAAGGAAAATACCAAATATTCTTTATTGGTACAAGTTATTATTTCATTAATTTCAGATAAACTCAACAGCTGGCAAATATGGCTACCATCGCTCAGAACATTTCTCTCGTGCCAGGAATTGAGCTTTCACCTCAGGAAGCCAACAGATACAAGAACATTTTTGCCGTCCAAGTTCCCATGTGTGAAGTTTTCAGAGCCGTTCTAGAGTGGGAATGCAGCGACAAGCAGCAAGGGCAGACTTATGCAGATTACTTTGGAGAAAAGAAGCAGCAATATGAAGACCGCCATGCTGCCCTGGTGGCACAAAAGAAAAATAGATTCAAACTGCCAAAGGTTGGACTACCCAAATGGTTAATGGAAATGCTACAGGAAGAACCTTCAAAGTATGACGTAACTCTAATGTGCCAATTTCTGATTGAAATATTCAAATCTAAAGAAACATACACGAACGCTGGCCAAGTGAGAATTCCTACTCAGCTTGAGAGCCTCCTTATAAAAGCTAAGGACATGAGGAACGATGTCATGCATGATGTCGCAGGCGAATCTGTCGACCCTATGAAGTTTGATGAAATTGTCAAAGCTCTGCATGATGTGGTAGATGAAGCTGCCAACATCTACAACATCCCTGCTGTTGAAGTAACGAGTTTCAAAGCCCAGATAGATGGGATGTGGGATGAAGTGCGCACAGATAATGAAAAAGCTAAGGCTTATTGCCGCTTTTTCCTACAAACTTATGGAAACAAAGAAGCCAAAGTCATGTGGGAAGCGATGTTGTCTGAAGAAACTTTGCTCTTTAGCGATGACAAAGTTGAACGCTCGAAAGTTTTTCATTCCCTGGAATTGACACTGCAGAAGCCTAAAGATCAACCCGAAGACAAGATCTCCTACACTGAACTCCTCAGTGGCAACGATAAGTTCATTCTAGTCATTGGCGAGTCCGGGTCTGGGAAATCCACTTTGGCCAAGAACTTGGTGATACAGCACCATGGTTTCTCAGATGCAGAGGTAGAAATGTCCAATCTGAAAAATCACATTTTCTTACTTTATCATGAATGCAGGAATGTTTCAACAAAAGAATTTACAGATGTAGTAGAAAAAAACTTCGAGAATGTGTGCCAGAAACTCGGCCCTAAAACTGTTGTACAAGAAATCGCCGAGTCTAACCCTTTGATTCTCATTGATGGCTTTGATGAATGTAATAAAGACTCGTATAAGGTTGTGCCAGAGATTGTGGACAAAATGAAAAAACATGAGTGTCGTGTGATCATCACCACCAGGCCAAGTGCTGCTGATGAGCTCAAGGACTTTTTGAAGCGAGAAGGTGTGAAGTTCCAAGAGTATGAGATATCAGAAATTTGTGATTCAGATGACCAACTAAGATTTCTAAAGAAGTATGAAAAGTATGTCACTCCGCATGATGAGAAAGTTGTGAAGAGTTTCAGGTCTCTTGGACCGAACATTCAAAAACTTTTTGTTCGTCCCATTAATTTGGTTCTCTTTTGTCACCTGGTCTGGAACTTTCCCGAAAAGATAAATGATTTGAAATCTCATGCTGCTGTAGCTCAAGTTACATATGATCTGTATGAGAAAATTATTCAGTCAAAGCTGGCCTCCCACGCCATTGTTGACAAGGCTGGACTTATCGATTCTTTCTTCCAAGACTTAGGCAATTTCTCCTTGAAGACGATTTGTGAACATCGTTTGGTTTTCCCTGAAAATGAAGTTGAGGATTTGAGACGCAGGATCAGATCAAATCTCAAAGAATATGGGGCGCTTGGGACGCTTGATCCTAATGCTCTCCTTGGTGTTGTCTTGAAAATGAAACGTCCAATGAAAAATTCTAAGTCGTGCACATATTTCTTTCATCACAAGAGCATACATGAACTGTTTGCTTCCAAACCTGTCTTAATGGAGCTCCGCAAGAATAATGCCTTACCGCCCATCCTGACGTCACAAAAATTAAAAAATGTCAAGTGAGTTTCCTGTTGGGAAAGATTTAATTGAGTTTCTTAAGACTGTCTCTGAGATAGTAAACTCTTGCGGTTGTCGTTAGAGGATTCCATTATATTTCTATCAGACCTGATTTCACCTACGACTCACAGGGCTAGATTATCTAACGAATTATTTTTATAGGGATACCAAGTTAATTTAGGTCTCACTACATTAATTTGATCTAATTAATAAGTGTCTCACGGTACATATCTTCCGGTGCTGTTCTACAATGCGGAAAAATGTAGTTTTCACTATTACGAAATTAGTTTAACAATCATAGTAGCGGCACTTATACATGATGTTTTCTATGTAAATCAGAATGATTCCATATGAATTTAACGTGAATATGACGATTGTTCTTGTGATTTAGATATAGATAACTTTTACTAATAATACTTGACTAATAATATTAGCAGGCCGCTCGAAGTGCTCACGTATGTGTTCATGGAGCTGAGTGCTGCTGAGGAGTCCACTGTCTTCTGGGACAACTGGCCGCTCCTGCGCGACGCTATGGAAGGCGTTGACACGAATGACTGGGTGAAAATCTTGCTGCAGTGTCCTGACTCCCAACATATTGCTGAAGCGATTGCCGGAGTCTTCTCGGCACTCAGCAATAGTTGGATCCTTGACATAGGTAATATTTTTATTCAGTGCCTTAAATGCCTGGGAGATTCTACTTTTGGTATTGCACCATCAAATCGCCATAAAACTTTATGTGCGGAAGAAATTCTTGATAGTTACTTTTTGATGGTTGTTTACAGGCCTGGTTGTCATTAGTGGGACATAAAAGTCTCATACGCAATGAAATCTGATATATTGCGGAACTATTACATTCCCTCAATATACGCTCCCTTTTATCTGTGGGTATGCCTTTACTGCTGAATTCACACACCTCCTAAAGACCGTTTGGTTAACACAATTTTTTCTTCTATATGTCCAAGATAAACAGGAAGATGTAAAAGAATTGAATGTTGTATAGGATTAATCAACAGAAATAAAATATAAATCTTGCAATAATTATAAGATAATCTAATGATGTGAGACTTATTTATATAGATGAATGTAAATTCCTAGACCACCGCTGATAGTGTGGGCATTACTCTATTTGTTTATTCCTTTCATTCATCACTCTGCTGTCATCATATTAACTTTGTCATGCCTTCGACTGTCAATCAGTAATACTGGCCTGTAGTGCCAGTAATACTAATAATAATACGTCATACTATGTAATATAGTGGGCGTTGAAAAAAGTTGAATGAGTCACAATGCTGCATTAATGCAGCACGATATTTTCTCAGGTGGTTTTTTCGTACTGTAACCAAGTGAAGAGGAATTGCGCTTGAAACGAATATGGATAGAATGTTTTATAGCCACATTCCCACTACAATTGTCGTTATTCAATAACCTAGAATGAGCTAAAGCGTCCTGTGTTGCTAATAAAATCTATTTGTTTACTGATTAAAAAAGATATTGCAAAACAAAGTCCACATTAATAATAAAACAAACAACGGAAAATAAGGTCAACATTGAAAGTGTTTTATTTATAGACAACACGATTTACGAAAGCAACGTAATCTGATGTATACAATGCCCGAATTACAATGCATATCTTTGTGCACATTACATAAAACATAATATATTAATTTTTGGTACCGACCTGATACGCGGTGACCATAAAAAGAATAGCATTCACCTCTCTATCATTCGTCACAAATAATCATCACTCTTGATCTACCTATCATCACTCTCTCAAAGTAGCATCCCACTCTTTGACACTCATAGCCTTCCATTCTACCATCCCACTTTCTACACATTATCTCTCCCTCCATACGCATTATCTCTCTCTCTCTCTCAGCCTATCATCCCACTTTTTCACTATTATCCCTCTTTCTGTTTATCATCCCTCAGCTAACAACCCTTCACCCTAGCCATCGCTCCTCTCTTCATATCATTCTTCTCTCCCTATAAAATCGCTCTCTTCTCCTTTCAAATCTCTCTTTCTATTTACCTAGCTTCCCTTTCTGTACTTATCACATTCCTCTTCATCCGTCCCTTTATATTAATCTTGATTAATCATCCATTTTTCTAGACGAGGATGGCTGGCCTTCTATACATATGTTACCGATACTTTTATACTTACCAACTCTTATATATAGCTATTGAAAACACGGCCGAGTGGGGGATAAATAAGGCAATGTCAACTAAATAATTATTTATTAATTGACCGCCGGAAGAAAGCAACGCTTCGAGAGCCGAGGATGGCAGTGACCACCATCGGACGCGCCTCCCGAGCTTCAGCCGACTCGCCCGCTTTCAACTAGATATAGGTGTTTGCACTGCGCAAAGGAAATGGATATATTCGTATTAATTTGAAACGTGAAAATTATAGACTAACAGTAAGTCTTGACTATTCGTAAATATAGCTCACATGATAAGAGAGACGGATATGGACCAAGATTACTAAGTATTAAAGCATTAGCAATACGTATGACACAGGACTTCCAATTTACACTTAATGAATATGGGCACGAGTGGAGGTTCTACCCTCCATATTGGAGGGACAAGGCACCATGAAGAGCTTTAAGCGAGCACTACGCGTTAGTTTTCGCAGCTCACCTCCGTGAATGCAGAACCAGCAAGTTCGTAATTGGAAGTCCGGTCAAATGGTTCGAGGCATTAATTTTATAAATCGCCGAGCTACCAAAACTAAGTGAAGGTAGGAAGATACCTTCAGTTTTCTCATTATTTTTATCTCTCATTATTTACTTTTCGACTCCATTCAACTCGCTTTTTGTCCATCATCCTTGTCTCTACCTCTCTACGTTACTCAACATACCTTTTCACCTATCATCCATCTATCGCTCTACCCAAGCTCACGCCACATCAGGCAACAAGTATCCTCATCCTTCGTCCGCAGCTGGAGACGTGACGGCATGGGCATTAATGCTGCCTCATGAGCAGTTTCAAGACATCAACATCAAGATGCCAGCTGCGGTGCTGCGCGCTGCAGGCACCAGCTGGTCTGACCTGGCGCGGCGTTACGAGGGACAACTGAGGCTGGACATCAGACCAGCAGGAGAGACAGCAAGCCCCGAGCCCTGCGACGACCTGCTGGAGTGCCTCAAGGGCTCCAGGTCAGTCACATTTGCCTCCTTAGTGGTCATAGTTTAAGTCGGTTTTACTCGTGCGCAATGATTTTATGAGGTGCTATAAAAAAACGAAATTTTATGATGTGCTCTAAAAAAAACGAGACTCAGGATCATTTGAAGACAATTATTTGATTCAGGATTATTTGATCATTTGAAGAAGATTGTTAAAAACAATCCGCATAGATTATAGTTTTTATGTTCAGCACAATTTAACTCAATTGAGAAGAAAAGCATGGACAAGAAGATTAGAATACATGGCAGGATATATAGTGCAGATGCTAAGCATGAACATGTAGAGCAGAATACATGGCAGGATATATAATGCAGAAGCTAAGCATGAACATGCAGAATAGTGTAGTTCAGGTGCTCGCGGCATTCATGCGGCTCGGAGCATTTCAGAGCATTCGAAGTGTTCAGAGCGTCCATTTCGTTCAGAGCGCTTAGAACGTTCCTTTCACTTCACCCTAGCACCACGCTAGGAAGCATCACGCTAGGAAGCACCACGCTAGGAAGCACCACGTTCGGAACATTCTTTGCCATATTTTACCCCTATTAATAATTGTTTACTGCTATGAATAGATTAAGTAAATTCTTCAATTTTATTATTCCTACCCAACAGCCCGGCTTTCTAATTAATTTGCAATAACTATAAGTGCTTATTCAGCTCCTCTGGCGCTGACATCAAGACACCACCCACAATTCTGTCGCAGGTGTCAGCTAACTGAGCTGCATTGCGGCATCAGCAGCGCTGCTGGGGTGGACGCTGTGGCGTCGGTCGCTACCGCCGCAACTGCGCTGTACATCGCACTCCCCGCCCCCCTCAGCCTGCACGCCCTGCACGGCAAATATAAGAGCCTAGGTGAGGGCGGTGGTTTGGGGTATGCAGCCTTGCAAGAACTGGTGCAGCAGCACCAAGTTTAGCCTAACGACCTCGTTATAAGGATAACTCTAACAATTTTAGTTAGTTTACTTTAGTGCCCGCATGTTTAGATAATTTAATTGTTACATTTACATACATTTTGTTAGTCGTAATTTTCGTTATACGCCGTCTCCTAGTTTAAGGCTCAAATGCACTTGATGTCTTCGGAGAGGCGTGCTGCACGGTAAACAAAGGCAAAAATGAAAATTTGTCAACGCTTCACTGGCCACGTGACCGCCTCACGTGTGATTGGTATGATTGTTCACCCACTGGCCATTCGGTATGATTGTTCACAATTAGGCTGGCTGAGTTTTTGACGCCTTTCTTTGCAACCATGCTGGATATTAGTTAGTAGCAGTTGGCATGCTAAGCAACTGGGCTGATTAACGACTGACAGCAATACATTGAGTGCTAGCCATGTAGCGAAGGCTGGCAGCCATGCAGTGAAGGCTGTCAGCCAAACAGTTAATGCTGTCTAGCAGTTATGGCTGTTAGCCATGCAGTTATGGCTTGTCTTGCAGTTATGGCTGTTAGCCATGCAGTTATGGCTGGCAGCCTTGCAGTTATGGCTGATTGTCTTGCAGTTATGGCTGTTAGCCAGGCAGTTATGGCTGGTGGCCATGCAGTTATGGCTGGTAGCCATGCAATTATGGCTGGTAGATATGCAGTCATGGCTGTTAGCTATGCAGTTATGGCTGTTAGCCATGCAGTTATTGCTGGCAGACAGGCAGTGACAGCCAACAACCACACTGGGTGAGTGCAGGCGGCTGTGCTGGGTGAAGTCTGGCCCTCGTGTTGCCATAAGCACAGCAGTTCCCACGCGTAATATTGGTCGTTGTTTGACTCGCAGTCGTGCACATTTGGCCGCTGGATGCCCCCTGGCCTACCGCACGCCAGCGGGCCCATGGAGCACTTGGAGCGTTCACTTGGTTCAGAACACTTGGAGCGTTCTTTCCGTTCATAAGAAGGGGCACGACGCCGTGCCAGGAGGGGCACGACGCTGGGGTCGAGAGCCCGCCCAGCCCCCGAGCTGACGTGCGTCTGCCAGCCCTGCCCCCGCCGCATCTGTGGGTGTGGGGCGCCCGGCCCGGCAGCTGTGAGGCCATCGCCCGGGCCATCAACAAAGTCGCCCCACACACCAAAAGGTTATTTACTTCCTGTGATAGAGGAGGAAGCATTCAGTTTATGATCACTTAATTGCCTCTATCGAAAATTAATTAGAAATTAATAAGAAGTACTACACCACACTAATTTTCCAAATATTAATTAGAAACGTTCCATCGGATAAATCATATCGTCCCGCGTCCGATAGCATTTTTTAAATTTTAAATTACATTACCCATGTTTCTAACATTAGTACAATCATTACACCAAGTGAATTTTAAATTATGTTAATAATTTAAAATTCTTGATCTCTGATTTAATCACCAAATAAAAGCCTCGCCTCAATCCGCTGTTTGTTACTCATGATTGGAATTGTAAAAAGGTAGATTCATAAGCCCGTGTAGATTTACCGTTGCCTTGTCTTCTATTTGATTTTTATTCTATTTGATTGATTTATTCCTCAGCATCTATTCTGTCTATTTCAGCTGTGTTGCTAGCCAATAGATGTTTTCAATGATGCTTAACTGCTTATATATGAGAAATTTAATTGTGTTCCACACGTTTGTTACACGCTGGGGACACGGGATGCTCTGCAGGTCCGTATATCCAGGAACATGTTAGCAGGGATCAGTGGATGCTCATCTGTTGGTCCGTGTGCAGACTGGAGAGCATAAGGCTGTACCGCTCCAAGCTGGGAGAGGATGAGCTGCGGCAACTGCTGGAGGACCTGCAGCGCGAAGGAGTCCGCAGTGGCGCCGCTGGCAACACGCGATACAAAAGAGATCCGTGAGTCTCAGTAGATACCGACACACGTGACGTGAGTCTCAGTAGATACCGACACACATGCCGTGAGTCTCAGTAGATACCGACACACATGCCGTGAGTCTCAGTAGATACCGACACACGTGCCGCGAGTCTCAGTAGATACCGACACACATGCCGTGAGTCTCAGTAGATACCGACACACGTGCCGTGAGTCTCAGTAGATACAGACACACGTGCCGTGAGTCTCAGTAGATACAGACACACGTGCCACGAGTCTCAGTAGATACCGACACACGTGCCGTGAGTCTCAGTAGATACCGACACATGTGCCATGAGTCTCAGTAGATACCGACACACGTATTTACAGTGCCTGTACATACGTATCTACATTTCATGTAACAGTAATACATAAAATATTACAAATACTTATGCTGAAATTATTGAATTATTAGTTTCTCTGCAAATTTATGATCAAAGTTATTTATGTTCAAAACATCAACTCGTGCAAAATTATCTCTGTTTGATAGCCTGTATTTAGTTAATATCTGCACTAAATTACCCACTTTATTAACAAACATGAGACAGTTGTTGACGAGTAATAAGTGCCACTAAACCAGCCTCCAATTAATACAAACTTGGCCCGTTAATTCCCGGCAGTGACGGCGTCGTGAGGCTTCACGTGACGGACGTCCTCCGTGACCCCGACGGGTGAGTGGGGCTGGCTTGGCTGGGTGAGTGACTTGGGTGATTTACTCTGCACTTGGGGAGTGACCTGGGGTGCTCAGGGTTCTCTGGGTGATCTACGTGGGTCAACCCTTGGTCGTCTTGTGAGCATTGGGGATGACATTAACTTTACGTAGTGAGTGACCTTGAAGATTGGGTAGGTCATCCGGTGCTAACAGAATGGCGGCCGCCATCGCACAGCTTTTACATATCCTGCCGTGGCCACCAGAGCCCCATAACGATGAAAATATATGTAATTGGGGAAATAGATAAATTATTTTAAATAAAAGTCATACAAAACAATGTCTTACACAACTTGAAATTCAAAAGCGAAGAAAACTCCAAACTTTAAAAGCGAAGAAAACTCCAAATTGGAGTCCAAATTTTATTAATTTTCTGACTGTATATGTGTTCTAGATTTATCGAACTGACGATGGAGCTGGTCTTCGAAACATTGTCAATAGAAATATGCTGAATTTTTGTGGAGTTTTCTTCGCTTTTAAATTTCTAGTAAATCTGCAATTCAAGCAATAGCGACATTATTACACAACTTGAAACAGGTATCCAAAAACGTTTATGATTTATAAGGTAAAACATAAGCATTTTTTGGATACCTAGGCATGTCTTTGATGGGCAATGCAAGTCTTGCCAAGCTCATGAGAGTTGAGCGGACTGCTTCAAGTCTCCTCCACTCACAGGATTGTGGAGGCCGTAGGCCAAGTCCACACTAAACTGCAATCCATCAACGCTGAGGACTTCGAGGCGCAGTGGCAAGAAATGCAGCGCACCCTGCAGGAAGCGGGCGCCTCAGCGCAGGACTGGCGAGAGGCGCTGCTGTGCCGCCCCCACGAGGCGAGGCTCGCCATCACAGCCGCGCAGGCCACCAGGGCGGAGGACGGGCAGTTCATGATAACGTGCGGTGAGATGCGCGCTTGTTTGTGCATTTAAACGAACCAGTTAAATGAACGTAATTCAGCATACAAAAGTCAGACGTTAGTCAGAGGAATTTTAGATGTGGGTCAGCTGACTGTTGTTTATTAAGAAAAACTATTTGTTTCGTTAGCAGGCATGAAATAAAGCACAACGCAACTTCTTACAAGCGCGTATCCCGCAGGCCGTGACCTGGAGGCGGTTGCCCTGATGCTGCCACAGGACGAAGACTTGGCCGTGACGGTGCAGGCGTCGCCGGAAGTTCTGAGGACACCCGCGTGGCAGCAGATTACCCGGCACCACCGCGGGGACTTGCGGCTCCGTCTTCCAGTCATAGACTCAGAGTTCCTGCCCTGCGACGACCTCCTTCAGCAGCTGGTCGGCAGCAGGTGAGGCGTCAACTCTTCCGCTTCCCGCCTTGCATGATAAATGAATTGAGTTTAATGTTATCAATGGTCATGCATGTGGTGTTGGATGAGTTTAATGTCATCAATGGTCATGCATGTGGTGTTGAATGAGTTTAATGTTATTCATGTGGTGTTGGATGAGTTTAATGTTATCAATGGTCATGCATGTGGTGTTGGATGAAGTCCAGAGGCAGCTGAGAAATTATTTTTCCAATTAGTTATTAGCTATGTCATATATATTAGTTATATTATAATAGTTATATTATATTACTTATATAATACTTATTCGTATTAAAATAGCTATAATATTATAGTATTAGTTATGATATAATTATTACAATAATGAATACATTATGAGATATCAATGCCATAAAATGTTAGAATAATCAATAATTATCATTATTATAAAGCAAAAAATTTACACGCCTTTAACAAGAAGGCAATCTGAGTAAACAAGTAAGGTAGCAATAATAAATAATAAATAAGGTAGGAATAAACAAATAAGGAAATACACTGATTAAGGTCGTAATTTGCTGCCACGCGCGTTGAATTTTGTTTAATTCTAAATTATTTTACATCATTATCATTCTTATTGAGAACAAAAATTTTCATAATGAATATTTAAATACATTTTAATGTTATCATTTTCTGCATTATTTGTTTATTATTCAACTCCGGTCCAACTTCAGGAATATTATGAACTTCCTGCAGGTGCAGAGTTAAGGTTTTCTTCGGTCCAACTTCAGGAATATTATGAACTTCCTGCAGGTGCAGAGTTAAGGTTTTCTTCGGTCCAACTTCAGGAATATTATGAACTTCCTGCAGGTGCAGAGTTAAGGTTTTCTTCGGTCCAACTTCAGGAATATTATGAACTTCCTGCAGGTGCAGAGTTAAGGTT
>NW_025930611.1:0-71037 GCF_000764305.2 Hyalella azteca | reverse complement strand
ACAAGCGTGCTGCTCTAGCGACAAGCGTGCTGCTCTAGCGACAAGCGTGCTGCTCTAGCGACAAGCGTGCTGCTCCAGCGACAAGCGTGCTGCTCTAGCGACAAGCGTGCTGCTCTAGCGACAAGCGTGCTGTTCCAGCGACAAGCGTGCAGCTCTAGCGAATAATCTCTAGGAATAATCTCTAATAATCATCTTCACTATATTTTATTTTCCATCCCACCATGGGATAAGAAAATTTCGAAAAATTGTTTAGATTGACCAGCAAACTTCATTTCATTTCTCCCAACAGTTGTTTATACGCTAGTGACTGACACTGCCGTGCTAGCAGTGCCACTACCACACACGCCTCCTCCCCTTCTAATGGTGATGGGATCGACGGCGGTGAGCTGGGAGGCGGTGGCCCAGACTGTGCAGGCTTATGCACCTAGCAGCAAGAGGTCAGTCGCTTGGCGGACTATGATATGGGTCTGATGTTATCAGTCCATCCAACTTTCATTTACGGCATTTTATTTCAATTTTATAGCGGAGCATGCATGTACTGATCGGGATTGCGATTATTGCGAATTTGTTCCTAATTAAGGAGTTTTGCGCCCCTTAGCAGAATTGGAATTCTTTCCGCAGCAGCCTCCGCATTGTGTTGGCCTGCTGGCAGATCAGTATTATTATATTTATGCGCATCCCGCTAGAGTGTGACTTGTGCTTACTTTCCAGCATTGAATGCAATTACGTTAATTCATTTATTTAAACGACATTATAACGTCTCACAGGTACGAGGCCATTTATATTGGAAGGTCGGCTCTGAACGCGGGGGAGGAGCGGCGACTGCTGGCGCTGCTACACGAGGAGGGCATCCGCACCCCCGATGCGGGCGCCACGCGCAGCGAAGTCACAAGGTGAGGATGTGTGGGGATGAGAAGGCTGTAGTGGGAGATGTTGAGGGCTCAGGAAGGCTTCAGTGGCGCTATATATAGGGATGGAATTGAATTTGATGAGGGTAATGATAAGTTGTTAAAGGATTACATGATGTTACCATGCAGTATCTATTATTAATTGAAGTCACTTCAGAGACAATGGGCGGCGATGTAATTTAAGTTATCGGTATTCACAGTATCGGTATTTCGCCACTGTGTCGCACTGACCATCATTTCTTATTGGCAGTGCCGGTAACCTACGTCTCTTCATTTGTGATGAACCTCCTGTGACTTCCGGCCCGTAACTTGGACCCGGCAATCGAGAAGTGGCGCCAGTCTCCAGGCGCGGACCAACCGCCATCCTGCTTCATCCGTGGATTGAGTGTGGGAGCCAGCGGCCCTGCTGTGTTGACAGCTGTTGGACGCAATAATGGGACTGCACTCTCTGCTTGAGGCTTCCTCGTTTAAATACTTAATTGTCGCTGTTGAATTAGAGCTTGGCATTATTTGGCTTTCGTCACTATTGAGAATTGTTTCGATTGTTCTGTTCAAGTTTTACCGTTTCACGTTCAAACATATAGTGGATGCGTGCTATGCCCAAGCCTCAAGCTCTTTAGTGCACACCTAACAAGGCAGGCCAACGGGCGGGCATCGCACGTCCATTCCCTTGTCACATGCGCGTGTTTGTCGCGTGCCGTAAGCCTCGGTGTTTCATGTTAGCTGCCCCTCCATAAACATGCGCTACGATGGCATCGGTTTACTAGTTTGTAGCACAGTAACTGACACAATTATCAACTCATCATCATGTGGATTTTCGAGCGAATTCTCAGCAGAGTTGCCAGATGGCCTATAAAAATGACCAAATTCATGCACAAAAAAGCCAAAAGAGGCCCAAAATTCAATATTTACTATGAAGATTGTTCATTGCTTTTCGAAATTCAAATTATTTACTTTTTTCTTTTATTTTAAATGAAATATAATACAATAAGGAAGTACCGCTATCAAAAATTTTTGCTGGCCAATGAAATCGAAAAAACTAAATCATGGAATATATCGGAAAAAACAATCGAGCAAACCAGATCCTCAGTCATAAGCGAAGGGTTAGGCAGGCAACGGCCGCACGGCAAATGAGCAATTCACGAAATTTTCGCATAGCGAAGTGTGACCTCAGAATGAGTTAGCGAACATACGTCGATCGCGAGATATCGTCTCCTCGTGAACAATGCAATTACTTTGCATCATCTCCATGCCCTCTTCCCTATTATCACAACTTCGAAGCTTAGGGGAGTTGCTTAGAAATATTTGATACATTTTATAATGAAATATTTAACAATAATAAGAATGATTCTTACATATAACTTACTGGCGTTTTGATTGCATGTGCTAACTTTTTAGTATATATATTTTTGTCGCTGTCCAGATTGAATCAAATGTGTTATGGGATTAGTATATTGTTATTATGTTCATTATTACGAATACATTTCGATTTTTAAATAGTAAAATGAAAACATAGATAAGGAACTTTCAAAAGCCCATCTCACGATCGTAATTTATTAGACGGACTAAAACATCCTTAGGTAACATGCACTTACTACATTGTAGACAATGTTTTCTATAATTTTTAAAGACTTGTGGTGTCGGAAGCTGCTCCCAGCCTGAGGATGTAGACAGTTTTCAGCGATATTTACCAGGTGAATTGGGACGGCTGGTAGAAAAGTCTACCAACATGAACGAAAGTAAAACATGCGCTGAAGAATGGGCTGCAAAGTAAACTATTTCTGACAAGATTCAACAAATTGTTATTAACTTCAATCTTGATTTACAAACCGCGAGCAGCGATGCTCAGTCTGGGGCCTGTGTTGGCGCGCTAACTGCGCTGGGCGCTTGAGCACAGGCAGGATTTGAGTCTTTATTATTTCATTTATTATTACTGTTCATAATTTTTAATATTTTTCATTATTTCTCCTCTACTGTTTCTGATTTTTTCTTTGCTGATTCTAATCTTTTTATCCTCGTTTCAGTTATAACTTAGTATTGTTTCATAGCTGCTCACACCAGCTACCTTACTTCCCTGATTTTTTTCAATGTTATTCCTGCGTTTCAAACAATAAATGAGATTCGATATCAAGTCTTTCTGTCCTGCAGCCTCAAACGGAACGGTTGGTTACGAATATTTTTTATTAGTAAAAACGAAATAATTAATAGGGATTCCACTAATTTGTCTTATATTATCAGTTAGTAAAAAAATTACTTATTTCAACTACGGAATATGCAACATTGGAGCGAGTCACTGACTAATAGAATGTGAGGAAGATTGTAAGGAAACTGTACAAATGAGACATTCATGTCAGCATAAGCAGCCTGGTCCACAGATGGTCGGACATAAAGCAAACAATGTAGAGCGACATAAGAACATACCGTGTTGAAGAAAACATGGCGGCTTCCGCAGTAGATCGACAATTTCAAACTCTGGCGCGTGCTAAAGAAAAATAAAATATAACTCAGTACTCACTGCAGTGAGTGACATAGAGCGCGTATTCTCGTCGACAAAAACTTGAAGTCACGGACGGACATGACGAGCACAATAGCGCCTTTTTTTTCGTAAATGAGAAAATGCCCTAAAAAATATTTAGGAACTGAGATGAACTTTACCGATTAGACTTTATGAAGAGAATTCTAAAAAGAGTAACAAGGCTGATAAATAGGCATAAACTAGTGTTTAGTAAGAACAAACCAAACTTATGATGGGATGAGAAAAGATACGGCAGATTCATTTTTGAGTACAATGATCACTTGTTGCTCTGCGTGTGATGTCTTCAAGACCTCCTGCAAACGAATACATACAAGGTTATGAAATATATTTTTCAACATACCTTCGTACCGACAATCACTTTCGCCTTGTGTGGGTCATCCATGCACAGTTTGGCACTGTATAAAAGCTTATCAGTGGTACGTGTGGAAAATGTGTCACTATTTAGACAATTTGACCCATTGCTTTTTCTGAGCGCTCATGACACTCCATACCAGTAATGGGTGGAAAAGCTTAATTGAAAGTCACTGCGAAGGATGAAAATCGACCAGAAACGCTGAAAAGCGTCTGCCCATATAGAAATTCAACATAATTTGTATGAAGTTTCTAAGTCGATAATTCTTCCTTACTGTCGTATCTATTACAACTCTCTTTCTAAGATTTTCCTAGAACTCCCCTCAACATTCGAGATGGAGCAATCGAAATTCCTTCTGAAAACACCCACAAACCGTTGGCAAATCTGCTAAAGATGGAACCACGAAAACTGTGGGTAATTTTACCTGCGAGATAGACGGAAAGAATAGAATAGAAGTGTCAGCACTGAAGAAATAGGCCCATGGCCTGGTGCCGATTCTTGTACTTTTCGTTACTTGATTCACAAAGATCCGGCTTTTGGAACCCGATCTTTCCATAACTGACGATTGATTGCGATAGCTGCTGGACTTATTGCCTGGTCCGTAATTTGCTAGGCATTATAAGACTGAACATATGCTCCTGCATAGCTTCGTCTGGACTTATTGCCTGGTCCGTAATTTGCTAGGCATTTTAAGACTGAACATATGCTCCTGCATAGTTTCGTCTAGTCTGTTCTAGAAGAGGAAGACAATTGCGAATCGTGTAATAAATTTGCTGCGCTAAAAAAATAAATTGACTAAGAATTTGATGACCTCGGTTCACGTACGAGATACTACCGGCGAACAGTACATGTACAAAAATGATTACAATTTATTCCTTGTTGAAATTTTTCTAGAAATAAGACGAAGATTAGGCAACTTAAGCTCGTGGAACATTGTCAACTTTTTTATTTATATACTAGAAAGAAAATTAACAACTTGAGTGCGAATGACTCTACAAATTATGGGAAACAGGTTATTGCATATGTAATCCTGTAACGCTTTGAGAAATGCTGTCAAATAGAGAAAAAAAGTGATATTCTGTGTCGTGATATCCCTACAGCTCTCACAGCCTCACTTTTTGCGCAAAAACAAAATATTTCTTATCTGATGCGAGGAAATTTCTTATCAAATGAGTAAGGCTTTAGAATCTATAATTCGAGTGATAAGCAAAAAAATGCACGCATGCGTATAAATGAATTTATAAATGAAGCGGAAAATAGATGATTTATTGCTCCACGACGAGTGATTTATTGCACCACAACGGCACCTCACGACTTAAACATCGGAAACATGAATCCGAATATCTTGGATGGAAGTCAGTCGTGTTATTCAACTCACACAGCGCTAATTATGCGAAGGTCACGGTTCTGAGATAGATTTCTCACAAACTCGGATGATTTTGGTTCATCCACGATTGGACGAGGCCAATTTTCCAGTGATGACCTCATGCCCAGGCCGGTGGGTTGAAATGATTTTTAAGATTATACTGACATCAAATCTATTCTGAGCACCAAAATATTGTTGATTGATTGTTATCCAATGCTGCGAAATATATGTTCGATTATTCAATATTGATGATTTTTATGGCCTCTCAACTGCTTTTATAGGCACACCATTTCTCGAGCATTTTTTTACGTTAAAAAATACTTCAGAAATCATAATTTTTTCATTATTATAGATTGAACTGAAGATGTAAAATAAACACCAAAGCCCTAATGCAGTGGTTCCCAAATTGGGCGGTACCGATCTGGGGGGTTGGCGGTGGGCTATTTTGTTGAAACAGTTAAAACTGCTAAAATATATAGGTTTACTAAATTGGTTCTTATTTGTGAAATACTTACACATTTGTGTTTAACGTTTCTCTTTTCAAATTGCAGCATAACAAGTATTAAGGAAAAGGTGTTTGTTTCCATATGACGGTGGCGCTAGGACTTCACTTGAGAGCCAAAAGGGCGCCAGCCTTCAAAAGTTTGGGAACCACTGCACTGGAGCACGAGTCATTAACTGGAATATTAAGCAACAGATTTAGCCTCATGACGTGTCAAGAACGGTATAAATGTTACATACATGGCCATGAATGGTCCATGGTCTGTTATAATCCATAAGACTCTAAATAAAATTTCATAGACCTTAAAGTGAGAAAATAAGATTGTGACAAGGGAAAGCCATTAAAAATGTTAAGATTCGTGCAGAAATTAGTGAATTGTACACTACCAACTATGTTAATGAGATAGCATTTAACATGCGTGTAGATGATGAAGGCGAGACACTAGCCCAACTGGTGAACTTGCCCAAAAAACATCTTACCACTGAAAAAACTGAAGCAGTGCATGAGTAAAATGATTAGGGGAGCATGTACGCCAAAACAATTATTTATTTACGGGCGGATGGATTATTTTGAAACTTGGTACACATATGTAAAATATAAATCTAAGACTTTTTCGTTCAAGTAAATTTTTCGAAAAAAATAAAGAAAACGTGAAATTTATAGAAAACAGCAAAACAGGGAGTAATATGAAAACCTATATCTTCATTCAATTAATGTGCTACAACATCTATATACATTTCATTCGATTTGTAAAGATCATATTTAGCGATCAACCGATCCCTTTTTCCCATTTCTAGCGCATTTTCTCAGTTATGGAAAAACGGCGCTATTGTGCTCGTCATGTCCGTCCGTCCGTCCGTCCGTCCGTGACCGCGTTTTCGTCGACGAGAAAATGCGTGCTCTGTCACTCACTGCAGTGAATACTGAATTACATTTTTCATGATTTTTCTGATTTTTTTTTAAATTTTGGCCCCCCCATTTTTTCCACACATAATCCAAACAAAAGAAAGAATCGGAAAAAGTGACCGGATGATCGCTAGCTCAGGTATTTACTAATAAAATGATGTATTTCCCAATGCTGCAGCTTGAAAATCATGGGAGGAGCTAGATTTTTAATATAAAAATTTCAAGTTTTCACGAGAGCCAAAAAACTGAAATTTACGATCATTGAAGGTAGGTATAGGTTTTATCCACGGCTGGGCACTGGATCCCCGGCTTTGTAATTTACTATCGCAGAGCCTATTACTCATAAAAGAGGGTATCATCATGCGCCACATGACTCATTGTAGTCCAGTTCAGCGCATGAATAATTATGAAGGAAAGAGAAATATTGTGAAAAGAGCGAGACTAATTACTCAAAAGACTGGCGAGACTAAACACTCAACGGTCGCGGTTCCGGGTAGAATTTTTCACGTGCACGGACGATTTTGGTTCATCCACGACTGGATCTTGCCCATTGTCCAGTGATGACCTCATGTCCAGGTCGGTGGGCTGAAATGATTATACAAGATTAATCTGAAATCAAATCTTTTCTATGAACCCAAATATTGTTGATTGATTGTTTATATAAAGCTGCGAAATATTTGATAGATTATTCAATATTGAAGATTCTTAAAAATATGGCCTCCTCACTCCCCTTATAACCATATCCCTGTTCTCCAGTGTTTGTTTTTTTTTCAAAAAGTAATCATAATTCTTTCATCATTATGTATTGAACTGAAGACGTAATTAAAATAACCACCAAAGCCCTAGAGCATAAGTCACACATCGGAAGATAACGCAACTGATTAGGCTGCATGGCTTGTTGTTCAGCCGCATTTGGTGGCATTTGGTCTTATCACACTTGTAGTTATCGCTCTTATCTGTTATCTTTTCTGCCAAGGCGGCGATGCACGAAAGAGAAAAAGTGCATTAAAGTCAAATAAAATTATATGAAGTTAGATTAGGTTTATGAAATTCATACTGAAAAAGGATGTAATTTTATGAGAACATATACTTGCATATTTTAGTGTGTGTGAGTTTTAGTGTGACTAAAGTAAACAAGACGTTTCTATATAGCAGATAATTATAATCGAAGGGTATATAAAACACGTAGATCTATATTTTATTAAGCGAGCGTCATCACAGGTATCTAACAATCTATAAATTCAAATATATCTTATTCCCTATATCTTACCGTGACCAAACCCTTGTTTGAGATCCGTTATCATGATGGAGATAACGTTGGTTTCTCCCTGCCTTATACCTGCACGACGTGTTCCGCGCAGCTATGTAGACTAACTCCGACTACACTTTGATTTGCAAGTAAGTTCACTTGTTTTCTAAACAAAATTTTTCTCCGTTTGTTAAATCTTACGATTTTTTGGTTGGTTTCAGTCGATTTACAATAATAGTCATAAATCCGATTTTTTCATTGTACAGTAATTTTTATACAGTAGTGCAATGCTGAAAATCTAAGCAAACTCAATGCAGCGCCCCAGGAAGAGCGTGATAGTTGAAAATCTGCAAAGGATGGTACCACGAAAAGAGTGGACAACTTTACCTGCGAGATAGACGGGATGAAGAGGAAGACAACTGAGGATTTGGCAATAGATTTTCTGCTGTAAAAGAAAGAAATTTATTAAAAACGATCTGATGGCCTCGGTCACGTACGAGTCACTACCGACCAACAGTACATATACTAAATTTATTACATATACTAAATACAGTACATATACAATTTATTCATTGCTGAAGTTTGACTAGAAATATCCCCATAACTCTAAATAAAAGTTCATGAGCTCTATAGTGAGAAAAGGTCAACTACCTATTATAGCACAGAACAACTGAGTAAGATTGAGACAAGAGAAAGCCATTAAAAATATTGAAATTCGTGCAGAAATTAGTGAATTAGACACTACCAACTATGTTTATGAGATAACAATTAACAAGCGTGGCGATGATGAAGACGAGACACAAGCCAAACTAGTGAACTTGCCTATAAAAACATCTTACAAGTGAAAAACTGAAGCAATGCATGATTTAACTGACAAGCTCGGTGTGCCTGAGTAATTGAGATCACCATAATCGTAGCAGTGAGGTGAGGGTTTGAAACCCACAACAAGTTGAGGAAATTCTGGTTGAAATCGACAATGTGGTGGATGGTTAGGAATTGGTGGAGAGCCAATTTGTCCTAATGTAAACTGACACCACGTGTAGGAGTGCATGTAGGTACAACATGTCTGTGATGCAGAACATAGATATTCATAGATAGTAAATATAACAAAATAACAGCATATCTCATGTCCTAGCACGACGATAGTTTGCAGTTTGACAGACCATTTTTAAGGTCATTCAATAACGTTGTTACTTAAAAAATAAAAGTGGCCTCCCAACACTACTGTAAGCAGGCATGTGCAAAAATTGCGGACCAATGATTGTTAAGGTGATTGGCTTCAAACATATTAACGTTATTGGGTACGTTAATGGGAACGTTAATGGGAATATTAATGAGTACGTTAATGGGTACGCAAATGGGAACGTTAATGGGAACGTTAATGGGCACGTTAATGAGTGAATCACATTTATGAGCCCCTGGAGAGGTGAATTTTTAGACCACTTTCTGGTGGAGATAAATAATAATTATTTTCTTTCTATTTTTCATGTTTCATTAATATATAAAATATTTTTTATACTCATTGTCATTTAAAGTATATAAACTTATAGATTTTTTGCACATATCTGCTAATAGCTATTCCTACACTCAGAGAAATGTCCCAAATTTTACACGTGAAATTGAATGCTTTCTCAAAATATATATATTCATGGCTCTTTACGAACAAAAGTTAACGGAGTGGGTCAATCAAAGCTAGGAAGTGCATCGTTTGGGAAAAGTGATCCTACCATTTCTCTGAGTGCCCAGCACGTATCCTTCAAACAATTATTTTAAACATTGATCATTATAAAGGATGAATAATAGAAACGTTAAATTAAAATTTAAGTGCAAGGACATGAGTTACTGTACAATATATAACGTGCGAGGTGACAGGAGGAGAAAATAATCGTAATAACAGTTCAGAAAGAGTGCCTCGAATATTTGTTTACATTCGTGTTGTTGTTGACCAGGCTGCACGGGCGGTAGAGAACGCTACCATATTAAGTTGTGTCCATTAACATGTCTTCACGCTGAGCTATAACTGTACTGTTCAGCCGCTGCGACTCCTCCGAGCGTAGTCTTAGGTACATACGAAATTGGCCTCACTGTTCAAACGTTTACGCTTCAGAAGCGACTTTTCTTCATGACACTTAATACTGAAAATCAAAGATTGATGGTGGCTCTTTCCCAACGGAGCCTCGTGGCGAAGTTCATGTACCATTCATTCATCACTAGTAAACACAAGAACTACACTGTTAGAAAATCGACCGTAAAAAAACGTTCCCACCGGCGTAACAGTGACCGGTCATTTACCGTTAAATTAAACGACGGGAACGTTTTCCCGCACGAAAACGGTACGCCCGTTTTGTACTTTACGGCTTCCTACAGTTTCTTTCATACAGACTATTGTAATCCGACATAGCCACACATAAGAAGACATAGCGAAACATAAGGAGACAAAGCGAGACATAAGAAGACATAGCGAGACATAACGAGACATAAGGAGACAGCGAGACATAAGGACACAGCGAGACATAAGGACACAGCGAGACATAAGGACACAGCGAGACATAAGGACACAGCGAGACATATGGAAACATAGCGAGACATAAGGAGACATTGCAAGACATAAGGAGACATAGCAAGACATAAGGATTAACAAAGTAGAAATATTTAGAAATTAGTGATGGGCTAAAAATGGTGATAGGTAGGATTCAATTTTCAAGTTGTGCAATAATCTGCTGAAAATTTGGCATATAAAATTGATGTAAAAAAACATATCAACCAAGTTAAGTTAGTTATATAGTTCACTGGTTAACTGTAAAAAAGACTAATTCAGAGTGGAACTCTAGGGTTGATGCTCCATCTATATTCTATGTTTCAAGAAACTGGCACACTTGTTTAACCAAAATATCAGCAAACTGCATATTTAAATTGACCGTGGAGAACTAAAACCTTCATAAATCTTTGTTATAAGAGTTTTTAATGATTAGGTATTTATCGTTCAATAAAGAAATCGAGGCATTCAACTGCACGGCTCAAATATTGTTCCATCGCGCGCATCAGGATGTGAATCCGAAGTATAAAATTCTGTTAGTTAGCTTGATTTGAAATTGCATAAGCATGAGTCATAGGTGGTATAAAAGAAAACTATTTAAAAACTTATATCTCTATAAATATTGTATCGGTATTTAGTGAACGTCGAATTTAAACTGAGAACATCGCAGTCTCCAGGCCCTCTCTACAGCACAGCTGTTCTAAGAAGAAGGAAATTTTCTGTTGTTCAGCTTAGGTTCGTTTAAATTAGATGGTCTGCCTCAACCTCACCCCTTCCTGGGGCGCTGCATAAAGTGTGCAATTAGATTCTCAGCATTGCATTTCTGTATAAAAATTATTGTCATATAGAAAATACGGGTATATAACTATTATTGAAAATTGATCGAGACCAACCAAAACAATCATAAGCTTAAACAAGCGAAGAGATATTTTGTTTAGAAAACAAGTGAACTTACTTGCAAATCAAAGTGTAGTCGCAGTAAGTCTACATGGCTGCGCGGAGCATGGCATGCAAGTCAGTCAGAGAAAATAACAACGTTATCTCCATCACGATAAGGGTTTGAGACACGGTAAAATATAGGGAATAAGATTTATATACATGAATTGTTATATCTTTGAATACCTGTGAAGACGCTTAATAATGTGTAAATTTACATGTTTTATAGCATTCAATCCTTTATTATGCTGAAATGTCGGGTTTACCTTAGTTACCCACCTGCTAACACACACTAAAATATATGGATATGTTTTTTTATAATATTGCATCCATTTTCAATGTAAACTGTTTTAGTTTCATCAAATTTCATATAATTTCGTTTAACTTCAATGCACTTTTTTCCGCTTCGTGCATCGCCGCTTTGAAACAAAAGATAACAGATAAGAGCGACAACTGCAAGTTCGATAAGACCAAATGCAGCCAAAGTTTCAGTGTGCCTTCTCATATTACAATCTGTCGGCAAGAAAGTGTTGACTATTGGATCATAATAATTGCAATGATAATAATATTATTATTATTAATAATAAAATAGAACATAATAATCGTAACACCAAGGATACAAGTTTTAACTCTGCAATGGATCATCCAGTATTTTTCAGTAGAGATCAGGATAAAAGTATATTTTCATCATTCTCATTGGGCGCGGGACAACCTGAAATCTTCAATAACAATTTCGGCATAGGAAGAAGAATTGAGATAGCCTTACCTTCAGTTCTTCGGTATCAAGATCTCAATGATACATTAATTGAGCTTATCATGGCAATTGGCTCTTGCATCAAAATGAGAGTGCACAATAAGTTTTAAAATGTTTATACGCGAACGCGGATTCCGTTTTGATCAAAATAAGTGAACTTTTAGCTGTGATCGAAGAAGACTGTATAGACATTATTTGTGTTACAAAAACACTACCTAAAAATCATGGGGGGAAAATTGTACCTTATAAATTTCAGTTACCAGGTTTTCATTTTTTTCATAACTTGAATGATGAGCAGTGCAGTAGAGGTGTAGCTCTGTGGGTTAGAACTTCGTATGGGGCCCAGCAAGTTGAGTTATCTGCAGAGTTTGTTGGTGACTTTAACCATCCAGAAATAGACTGGGTAGATGAATCGTCTCCCAGAAAAATCCATCACCCAGCATCCCTGTTCTTGGAGTCTGTGAGAGACTCAAGTTTAACCCAGCACATCACCAAGCCAACCCATTTTAGAGGTAAACAGACCCCAAATGTTCTAGCCCTGGTGTTTACTACTGATGAATCAATGGTACATGAGCTTCGCCACGGGGCTCCGTTGGGCAAGAGCTACTACCATCAATCTTTGATTTTCAGTTTTAAGTGCCATGCAGAAAAGACGCTTCGGAAGCGTAAACGTTTGAACAGTGAGGACAATTTCATGTGTACCTAAGATTACGCTCGGAGGAGTTAAAAAGACCAAATGGATGAACAGTGCAATAATACCTCAGCTAAAGACCAAGAAGGAAGCCTGCAAGCGTTATTTTGAACTCGCAGCGATGCTGATTACAATCTGTAGCCTATGCAGAGCTCGTAATCAAGCTAAACAAATCTGATGCACTGCAAGATAAAACTTACAAATATTGCCGGACACAACTCCATTAGAAGACATATTAATGGACACAACTTAATACGGCAGCGTTCTCAACCGCCCGCGCATCCAGGTCAACAACAACAAGAATGTAAACCAAATACGCGAGGCACTCTTTCTGAACTGTTATTACGATTATTTTCTTCCATCAGTCACCTCCCCAAATAAAAATTAAGGGTGGTGCACCGATTATTATAGGTGGCGATAGTAGTTTATAGGTGGCGTAACGGTGAGTGGCCAGATTTTCGTAAATTCGACAATAAAACATCAATAAATCGAAAGGGTGGCGAGTAAAGGTGGCAGTCATCTATGAATCATCGTTGATTTGTAAGGTCTGAATAATCGATAGCACATTGCAGGCAAATCTCTTTTAGGCCACTGAAAACCGTTTGCCTACATAATGCACGAAGGTATTTGCCACAGTAATTTATCCAACGTAGAAAGGTGTTATTGGATTGCGGGTCATTCAAGATCAAGACGAAACCATGACTTCGTTTTGTGTGCTTGGCTTTTAAGAATTAGTTATGTTAAGAAAATTTTGCGTGAATTAGGTAGGCACCAATAAAGCTGACAGAGAAGCAAGGTGTTCACAAAATTATTGAGCCAAAGTGGAGCCACTGGGCATGTATCAGACTGTTCCTGATATAATTGTGCGAGGAACAATGAAAAAATTTGATTGCAATAAATACAGTTTTTCCATATACGTATGACGGCGAATCCAATTTTTCATGTTCACCTGAAATGATGCGTAAATTTATTAAGAATTTTGCGTATGCACCAACTGGCTGTGTTGGAAATATTGCGATCAATTGAGACTACTTAGTCTATTATTATTTATTAAGTATAAATTGTATGGGTCGATTAAGTGTGTTCCATTATATTTACAATATTCTCAAGTTGCCCCATTTATCTAAACTCAAAAGGACAGCGGCTCCTCTTCCTTGTAAAGCACAGCGGCTCGGCAATTCGGCATCATGGGCAGAGAGCGAGAGAGCGACGTGTGAGTAAGCACACGTTCATACCGGTTGGCTTGACGCGCGTCGACGTTGAGCTTCCAACTAATCTTTACCTAGCTAGTCCTGCTTGAAACGTGCTTTCCGGGTAATTTGCTTGTCACAAAAGTATCCTCTTTACGCAGAGGATACGAGTAAATATTCGGTTATCCATCCTGACTTCGATTGTAAAATTTACTATACAGTCAGATAATTCTTTAGATCTTAGATTAAAGACTAAAATTCTTTAGACTAAAGATTAAGCTATAGAAAAATTGTGACTAGATGTGGTGCAGGTAGTTCACGTCTGATATTTCAAATAATCGTGTAATATCAATTCCTAACTTCACGTCAGAATATTCTTGGTGAAAATATATCGAATTAAGCCGCTGTCAAAATTGGTGTAATGTGGACATTATGAACTTCGATACTTATTAAGCATTTTCCCGTAGCCTTTACTCTGAGCTGAACCATCGTTCGTTACGGATAAATGAAGTTTCTTTCAGCGGCTGTTTACTCGAATGTAGTAGCATGTTCAAATAAAATTGGTGATGAAGCCATTTTGAATTCATTTTAAAGGTGGCCACTGGTGGCTCATTGATGCGCCACCGGTGCCAATGGGTAGTTATTGATGTACGAAGAGTTTTACGGGTGTGGTGGCCATTGGCAGGTTATAGGTGTGGGATAGGTGGTGCACGCCACCCTTAATTCACTGTATAAATCATATAAGCTCCACCTATGGGGTCCGCCGATAGCCACCATAAAAACATAGGTGCTCCACTCTCAATTTTTATTTGGGTCGCACGTTTGCTGCAGATTGTAATATCATCATAGCTCTTAACATCAAAATATATTAATATATATAATAATATAATAAATTAATATATATAATATTAATAGTAGTAATTAAAATATTAATATATGTAATACGTAAAGTTATCCACCTTGGCAAGAACAATGAACAGCAAGATTACAGTATGGGAAGACACGGTTGCAACGACAGAGTGATGATGTCGAAGTCTACAACGGAAAAAGATTTAGGAGTTAATATCGACAATGAGTTTAAATTTTCTAAGCATTCTTCAGCGCCGACACTTCTATTCTATTCTATTGTACACTAACTCATGTCCTTGCACTTAGATTTTAATTTAACGTTTCTATTATTCATCCTTTATAATGATCAATGTTTAAAAAAATACTTTGAAGGATATGTGCTGGGCACTCAGAGAAATTATAGGATCGCTTTTCCCAAACGATGCACTTCCTAGCTTTGATTGACCCACTCCGTTAACGTTTTTTCGTAAAGAACCATGAATATAAATTTTTAGAGAACACATTCAATTTCATGTATAAAGTTTGGGACATTTCTCTGGGTGTAGGAGTGGCTATTAGCAGATATGTGCAAAAAATCTTCAAGTTTATATACATTAAATGTCAATGAGTATAAAAAATATCTTATATATTAATTAAACATGAAAAATATGAAGCAAATAGTTATTATTTATCTCCACCAGAAAGTGGTCTAAAAATTCACCTCTCCAGGGGCTCATAAATGTGATTCACTCAATAACGTGCCCATTAACGTTCCCATTAACGTACCCATTTACGTTCCCATTAACGTACCCATTAACGTTAATATTTTCAAGGCCGATCACCTTAACAATCGATGGTCCGCATTTTCTGCACATACCTGCTTACAGGCGTGTTGGGAGGCCACTTTTATTTTCACATTCAATAACAGCGTTATTGAATGACCTTGAAAATTTGCTGTCAACATGCAAACTATCGTCGTTCTAGGGCATTAGATAAGCTGTTATTTTGTTATATTTTCCAAGAATATCTATGTTCTGCATCACAGAAATGTTGCACCCACATGCACTCCTACACGTTTTGTCAGTTTACATTAGGACAAATTGGCTCGCCGCCAATTCCTAACCATCCACCACATTGTCGATCTCAACAAGAATTTTTCCAACTTGTTGTGGGTTTCAAACACTCACCTCAATGCTCCTATTAAATGCTCCTATTATGGAGATCTCAAGCACTCGGGCAAACCGAGCTTGTCAGTTAAATCAAGCATTGCTTCAGTTTTTTCCAGTTGTAAGATGTTTTTTATAGGCAAGTTCACTAGTTTGGTATGTGTCTCGTCTTCATCATCGCCTCGCTTGTTAATTGTTATCTCATAAACATAGTTGGTAGTGTCCAATTCACTAATTTCTACACGAATCTCAATATTTTTAATGGATTTCTTTTGTCTCAATCTTACTCAGTTGTTCTGTGCTATAATAGGTGTAGTTGACCTTTTCTCACTATAGGGCTCATGGAATTTTATTTAGAGTTGTGTGGATACTTCTAGTCAAACTTCAGCAATGAATAAATTGTAATTATTTAAATTTGGTATATGTACTAAAGTATGTAGAAGATATTTCAGTATATGTACTGTTGGTTGGTAGTACCTCGTACGTGACCGAGGTCATCATATCGTTTTAAATTCATTTCTTTCTTTCACAGCAGAAAATCTATTGCTAAATCCTCAGTTGTCTTCCTCTTCATCCCGTCTATCTCGCAGGTAAAGTTATCCACTCTTTTCGTGGTTCCATCGTCTGCAGATTTGCAACTTCCACTATCTTCCTGGGGCGCTGCATTGAGCTTGCTGAGATTTTCAGCATTGCACTACTGTATAAAAATTATTGTACAATGAAAAAATTGGATTTATAACTATTATTGAAAATCGACCGAAATCAACCAAAACAATCGTAAGATTTAACAAACGAAGAAAAATTTTGTTTAGAAAACAAGTGAACTTACTTGCAAATCAAATTGTAGTCGCAGTAAGTTTACATAGCTGCGTGGAACACGTCGTGCTGGTAAGGCAGAGAGAAACCGACGTTATCTCCATCATGATAACGGATCTTATACGAGGGTTTGGGTCAAGGTTAGATAAAGGGAATAATATTGATACATATGAATTTTATATCTCTGTATACCTGCGCATGACGCTTAATAATGTATAGATCTACGTGTTTTGAAACCTCCAGTTCTCTGCCATATAGAAACGTCGTGTTTACTTTAGTCACACTCAAAACTCACACACGCTAATATATGCGAGTATGCGTTTTCATGATATCATATCCTTTTTCAGTATACATTTCATGAACGTAATCTAATTTCAATTTTGTTGATTTTGATGTACTTTTTTTCGCTTCGAGCATCGCCTTGACAGAAAGACAGAATAGATAACAGATATGTGCGATAACTACAAGTGTGATAAGACCAAATGCCACCAAACGCGGCTAAACAACACGCCATGCAGCTAAATCAGTTGCGTTATTTTCCAATTAGTGACTCATGCTCTAGGGCTTCGGTGGTTATTATACATCTTCATTTCAATCTATAATAATGAAAAAAGTATGACTACTTTTTGAAAAAAAACGCTGGAGAACAGGGATATTGCTATAAGGGAAGTGAGGAGGCCATATTTTTAAAAATCTTCATTATTGAATAATCTTTCAAATATTTCGCAGCTTTATATAAACAATCAATCAACAATATTTTGGTTCATAGAAGAGATTTGATTTCAGTTTAATCTTGTAAAATCATTTCAGCCCACCGGCCTGGGCATGAGGTCATCACTGGACAATGGACAAGATCCAGTCGTGGATGAACCAAAATCGTCCGTGCATGTGAAAAATTCTACCCGGAACCGTGCCATTAAGTGATTAGTCTCGCTAGTCTTTTGAGTAATTAGTCTCCCTCTTTGCACAATATTTCTCTTTCCTTCATAATTATTCATGCGCTGAACTGGACTACAATGAGTCATGTGGCGCATGATGATACCCTCTTTTATGAGTAATAGGCTCTGTAATAGTAAATTACAAAGCCGGGGATCCAGTGCCAAGCCGTGGATAAAACATATACCTTCAATGATCATAAATTTCTGTTTTTTGGCTCTCGTGAAAACTTGAAATTTTCATCTTAAAAATCTATTTTCACCTATGATTTTCAGGCTGCAGCATTGGGAAATAAACCATCCAATTTGGGAAGACCAGATATAGCGATCACCCGGTCATTTTTCCGATTTCTTTTTCTGTTTGGATTATGTGTGGAGAAAATGGGGGGGAGGGGCAAACAAAAGAAGGCTTTCTTAAAAACTTGAAATTTTCATCTTAAAATTTTTCATCATGTCTCCTCACATGATTTTCAAGCTGCAGCATTGGGAAATACATCATTTTATTTATAAGTACCTGTTCTAGCGATCATCCGGTCACTTTTTCCGATTCTTTCTTTTGTTTGGATTATGTGTGAAAAAATGGGGGGGAGGGGCCAAAATTGGAAAAAAAATTGATAAATCATATAAAATTGGAAAAAGGGATCGGATGATCGCCAGATATGGTCTTTACAAATCGAATGATATGTAACTCGATGTTGTAGCACGTTAATTGAATGAAGATATAGGTTTTCACATTACTCCCCGTTTTGCTGTTTTCTATAAATTTCACGTTTTCTTTATTTTTTTCGAAAAATTTACTTGAACGAAAAAGTCTTAGATTTATATTTTACATATGTGTACCAAGTTTCAAAATGATCCGTCCGTAAATAAATAAGTTTGTTTTTAATAAGATGGTTTTTCGATAGGAGTTTTTTTATAAGATTTTTTTTTTGGAAACTTCGGTAGTTTGGCTTGAGTCTCGTCTTCATCATCGCCAGGCTTGTAAAATGTTATCTCATAAACATAGTTGGTAGTGTCCAATTCAGTAATTTCTACACGAATATCAATTCTTTTAATGGCTTTCTCATGTCTCAATCTTACTTAGTTGTTCAGTGCTACACAGGTTGTCGACCTTTTTCACTTTAAGGCCTATGAAATTTTATTTAGAGTCTTATGGATTAAAACTAGACTTTGAAACAAGAACCAACACCAGGGGCCACGACTATAAACTAAAAAAAACTGCGCTGCAACTTCTCCACGCGCCAACATTTCTTCTCGCTTCGAGTCACCGACATGTAGAACAGCCTCCCCGATGACATCGTTGGCGCTCCAAGTATGAACGCGTTCAAGAACAGACTAGATAAAGCTATGGTAACATATATATTCAGACTTGAAATGCATAGAACCATATCGAACCCGATGGAAGTCTAGTAGCTATTTCAAACTATCGTCAGTCTTGAAAAGATCCGGTCAAATGACACGATTTTAGATCTCCTGTGAACAAGTCACGAAAAGTAAAGAATCGGCGACAGGCTAACTCAGGCCTACTCTTCAGCGCCGACATCGCTATGTTATGTTATGTTATCGTACACGTAAGTACCTCAAGTATTGCAATATCGTATCTGTATTTGCTTTTGAGTTAAAAGTTTTTTTTCGTTGTGGGAACTTGTGATGTTATTATTATTATCATTATTTTGTTATGCTCTAGTTTCACCCATCGAGATATCATTCTTGGTTGCTAATTGTTTACCTGATGTTGATTGCTACGACGTTTCCTTGGCAGCACAAAAAGATAGGGGCTGTTGAGGCCCGTATCAAGGATACATATCGCGTCGGGATATTACCAGGACCTGAAAATTTTTCTTAGTGAGAGAATAGCGAGGCATCGCATAACTGGGAGAAAAGAGTTGGACAAATTCTTAAAATTTTGTTTATAAATTGGTATTCATGAATTGAATTAGAAAAAATCGCAAAATATTTTTCCTTCCGGATTCCGAAACGAAAATGAACTTGGAGTTCCATGTTTCATAAATAAGGGGTTTGCACGCGTCTTTCTTTAGCATACAATTACTTTACTATTATTACGGCGGTTAGTAATAACGGGTTTGGGATAACGGAATTCCAAAACTGCCGGTATTTTTGGTCCCGGGACACTCAGGGCTGATCTGCAAGTTTCAAAGAAGAAAAATTGTAACACTCAATTCGTCGCACCCATCCTCTAATAGATCACTTCCAATCCCTGCCACAATCTCTGCTCCTGCTGCGCCTGAGCTGCGCGGCGTGATAAGCAGGAGGCCTCTTATCAGGCCGGGGAAGATAACGAGTGTTAGCGCCTGCAACTACGCGTCTTCTGGTACAGTTGTGGCGTTTTAATTAAAAACTTCCATAACTCTAAAGCAAGTGTTGCATTTAACTTCGTATTAATCTCAACTTTCATAGCTTCCATCGTTTACACAGTCTGCTTTAGGAAATTTATGAAATGAGTGTTTTTTCCAGGAAATTATGAAATATTTGATGAATATTCGAAATGCTATCAGCTTGTAATTAAGTTTTCGGTACTGACGTTCGATAAGAGGTGATATAACTTCAGGGTACCGTCCGAAATTTGATGCTAAACGAAACTGAAGTACATAATTCTACCCTAGCACTCATTCCACTATCGATCGAAATTTTATAACAGAAACAAGCCAGTAATTTTTAGCCGCAAAACCAAGGGACTCTGACGCTTGTTTTTCTCACCTTTGAAGAGGCGATTTATCTGCCGTCACAGATTTTGTTAGCAAGAATAATTATGTATGGGCACTTTCGAGATCAGAATTTCGATTATGTTAATTAAGTGGCTTTGATCATCAAACTTGTTATATGTTCACATGAGATTTTTACCTTTATATGTTACATGTTATATGTTCGACTAGCCCCGCCAGGCCGTTATCAGCGCCGCCTGTCCGTCATCCGAGATAACGCAGCAAGAGGCTCCAGACGCTCGATCTTCCCGCGAAAGCGTACCAGCAAACTAGTTTATTCAATGGTGAATTAATGAATTTATGACGAACAGGATGTGATAGAACAGCAATGAATCAATGAATACTGCAGGGAAGGTTCACTTCATGACTTTGGTTCAGACACATCCCAGCTCTTAGGCATCCTCCACAATACCACCTTCCGTGTCTGTTGGTGCACGAGCGAAAGATTCCAATTCTGGTATTGAAAGTGTCTAAGAGTAAAGCATCGAATGATTGCAGTGTCATGCGGCAAAGGTATATTTGAAGTGCAAACCTAATATGTGTTTGTTGCTGTTCGTTTGTTTGAAGCCTAGCATCGTTTATGTATAGCGAGTGTTGGGTCGCACTTCCGGGAGGGTTGCTGTTAGCCGTAAATTTAATATTAATGTGTAATTAATCAAATTGTCAACTTGATACACGAGCGAGTGGATTACCAAGGTTGGAGGGCTGCGGTGGCCATGCCGGCATGAGCCGTTATCTGCTGCCTGATAGCCGTTATCTGCGACGCCCTCAGCTGCGCGACTTGAACACAAATTCACGAGTGTCAGTTCAGTCGTTTATGCATTCCATTTCATTCCGACAACGGTAGAAATTCAACTCGAAATCATCCACTTAATATCGACCGTAACCGTAACTGTAATATTTAATGTAGCCGTTACGAAGCCCCACGATAACTCGCGCAAAAACCATTAAATCTTGAACCGATCTGCCTGGCGCAGCTTCTGCACTTTGCACAACTTCTGCACTTCGCACAGCTTCTGCACTTTGCACAGCTTCTGCATATACTAGTGATGTTGCTTCAGACCAATGATGTTGCTTCTTACCAGTGATGTTGCTTCAGACCAATGATGTTGCTTCTTACCAGTGATGTTGCTTCATACCAATGATGTCTTGTGGTAATAGTACGATACTTTTTGGCATCAATCTGTTTTTTTTTTATTTTTTGCGTCTCAAAATCACCGTTATAAGGATTAATTTCTCGTGTGTGACGACCAGTATGAATTTTTTTTTATTCTACGCTGCATCTACTTATATGTCAAAACAGTTTTTCTTCTAGGTTCCGTTTTTTTTAGTTTATCATCATCAAATTTTATTTTTCTTCCGTTAATAAAATCACCGTTATAAGAATGAATTTCTCGTAGTGTGTGACGGCCAGTATAACAAGTTTTTTTCTTACGGTGCATCTACATTTTTTTCTATTCGCAATTCCGTTTATTTCGTAGATCTTTTTCGAGTGATATAAATAAAGCATGTTGTGGTTGAGTTCTCTTATTCCCTCGATTACAATAACTTATATATTTTTGATAACTTTTTTAAAAATAAGGCCATGTTAATGTGTAGAATTTTTCAACTCTTGGCTCGATTTTTTTTAAACTCGTGTGCTAGATAAAATTATCTTTGTGCAATTCCTGCCACTCACTTGAGTTATGCTCCCGTGGCACCTAGTCTAGATTACGAACTATCGTTTCTGCAATGAATGTCATATTTCTTCTGTGTATAGATTGAATGCATATTGTATAACTTGAATGGAAAACGACTTTCATTACATACGTAGATAATAAATCCAATCATGGCCATATGAATATGAAGCCTTGATTAGTGTTTATCATCTAAGAAATGAACGTTATATTCCCTTCATAAAAACATTTATGCTCGGGAGAAATATGACATTAATATGGCAGCCGATAGTTCATAATCAAGGCCAGGTGCTACAGGGAGCACTTTTTTAAAATTCATTTCGAAAGGTGGCCATCGATGGCGCATCGATGCGCCACCGCCGCTAATGGGTAGTTATTGGTGGAAGAAGAGATTTTAGGGTAGGGTGGCCATAGGCAGGTTATAGGTGGAACATAGGCCGGACACGCCATCGATGCCGCATCGATGCGCCATCGGTGCTCCACCTATAATTTCCACCTATAGCCACCTATAATCATCGATACGCCACCTTAAATTTTTATTTGGGCTGTCCGTGGTAGGACCGAGGCTCTTTAATGCCTTGCCAAAAGCGCTGAGAGGAGGGGAGTTCACCCTTGCAACATTCAAGAGACGACTGGACAAGTGGTTGAGAAAGATCCCGGACTCTCCAGTAATGGGAAATTACCCTCATCAAGTGACAAGCAACAGCATCTTGCATCAGCTGGCCCAAATGAGGGCAAATAGACGGAACACGTCCAACGTTACATCCGACGACGACTCGGAGACGGAGGACGACGAAGGCGGCGCATCAGCGTGACCTTGGTCTACGACGTCCTAAACTCATCATAAGGTCATAAGGTTGAATGCATTGCCAGGTTAGCGTCGTGTGATGCTACTTGAATGCATCGCCAGGTTAGTAGCGCAGCCGTGTACCACCAATTTTGTGCACCAATCAGCCCTGAACAGAACGCCTAACATATTTCGGTAAGGCCACCAATCAGCCGCGTATTAATCCTGCCGTCAAGAACCAGCCCATGACATCATCTTGTTTAACTAAAAATTTATAAGAATATAATAGTCCACACAAATTCATATCTTTATAGAAAACGTTTCGGAGTCCAGCTCCGTCGTCAGTTCGTAGAATCTAGAATTTACATAGAGGTCAAAAGTTAGTACAATTGAAAGCACAGAACACAATTGAAAACCTAAATTTACAAGTAATAGGGCACAAAAACCTATCTATTCACAATTTCAAGGGGATAGGTGCTAACAACTGAATTTTAAACTGGGCCTAAGTTTAAAAATATACAGTGATTCTAAAATACGCAGATCTGAAGTACCGTAGGTGGAAGCGTGCATAGCATGGTATGTCAAACAAATGCGAAAACCTCCGTATAATAATGTTTAAAGCCCATTTGAAGCCCATACCATGCTATGCATTCTGAATTTGAAAAAATTAAAATTACATTATTGTTTTCCTTAATAATGAACACACTGCTAAAAATACTAAACATAAAATCCATTGTTACGTTACTAAGTGCCTAGGCGATGATTGAAACTGTCAAATTGACTTTAATAGTCAACAGGAATACAAAATAATAATAGAGTACCCCGACCCGAGGTAGTCCGGGACAGTCTGTGGGTTACAAAGGGACACTTCAACTCATTATGATATTATCAAAATTTTAATCAAATTTCAGGTCATAATTTTGTCTTCCTGTTGCTCCGCGTTATGTATGGTTGCTATGAGTGAATTAAATGTCGTCCACACCATGTGGTATATGAACAGCTGCATCAGGATGTGCAGAATTTACATAAAATTTTTACGATTGAAATGACTTCTATTATATATTGTAATGAATGATGATTACCAAAATACGATTGTAAACTTCATTTACTTGAACATTGATATATATTACGAATATATATAGATACGTTTTCTTCTTGTTGCGTCTCTTTCTCTTCAGGTGAAATATCTGATTGATTTTGTTGTTAGGTTGAAAGAGCCTGTTCTATCTTTCCTCTTCATTGGCGCCTTTTCACCTCCTGACATTGTACAGTGCCAGAAATGGCTATACGACCACCCTGTTTTCTTCAAATATTTTTTCTTGCACAAAAAATTATGGGATTCTACCCTGTCAAATTTTTCGTGCCGATTAAGGTCGTTTTAGAGGAACTATATTCGGCTTAGGGGTGAATCAGGAGCAAGTCGGCCACGTAGGGTGTTTTGCTTCTATTTACCAGCCTCTTTTGGAAGTCAATTGCCCGGTAGGCCAAATCTGCGTAATATGCTTAAAAAGAGCAGCTTGGCACAAGATTATCTTCAGTGATTTAAAAAGTTCAATCTTTATGGTCAAGATAGATGGCAATGCTATTGGCACCACTGGACCGTGAGCCTGAATTTTTTTCCAAGCGGCAATCTTGTGGTGGTTCGGTCATGGTTTTTATGGCGTTTAGCCGAAAGGGAAAATCAACTCTAGCTATTTTACATGGGAGACAAGATTCCATGGCTACAAGCACACGCTGTTTTACCATCTTATCCCTTTTGCCGATGAGAAACATGAGGGATCACACGCTTTCCAAAAAGACAATGATTTTGATTCACACCTCAAAATCAGCAAACATGTGGTTCCAAGAGCAGAATATTACTCTGTTTGCCGTGGCCGGCGCTTAGTCCTGACCTCAACCCCATTGAAAACTTATGGGCATCATGGCGAGAGATGTTTACCAAAATGAGCGCCAGTTTCAATCTGTGAGTGACCTTAGCGCGGCTATCCTTCGTTCTTGTTATTAAATTTCTCAAAAGACACTGGATTATATGGTAAATAGCGTGGGGAGAAGATGCATTGAGGTAATTTTGGCGAAAGGAGGTGAGATTGCCTATTAAAATGAGTGTATGTGATCCACAAACGGAAAAACATTTCCTGGTCTTATAACCATTTCCACCTAGGTTTTTCTAATTTTCATAATTTCTTCTCATATATTTTGAGAAAATTATTTTTTTCGCATAGCGTTGGAACCGTTTTTAAACGTAGTTTAACCTCGTGTAATTAGAATCTCATATTTTTCTGTGCAAGAAAAAATATTTTCAGAAAACTGGGTGGTCGTATAGCCATTTCCGGCACTGTATTCCATTTGATGCAACGATACTCTATAGATGAGTTCCATTAATTACTGATTGAATGACTTCCCTCATTGTTCGGTCATGAATAAAACTTCTTTCTTTCTTCCTCTTTTTAGTTTTTGGCAAAGTGAACCTGAAGTCATTACGTTACTTTCCACCTATAAAATTGTCAGAAATATTTCTTGAATATATTGGGATCAGTTTGACTCGTGGGGATCATGCGGACACTGTCAGTGTGCCCCAAACGACCTTTCCCTTTGTACCCCTGAACACCATTTTAAAGTCATTCGGCACCATTTTAATTTTACTGAAATAACTTTATGTCTATCTGATGTAATTAATTTTGAACGGATTATGCAACAATAATCCACAGAACATCTTGCTTCAGTTCGCGAACCAGTCACTCATATCAATTTTGATGCATAAGGAAACGTATTTAGTTGAATGATCATGAAAGAAAATGTTGCTCTCTGAGGAATTCAGGACAGGGCAACACGTCTCTCTGCCACGTCAATCAATGCAATAACTTGTGTGCTATTTAGCTGAAACTTTTATTTCAATATTGTTTTTGAATATACTAAACAATTGACCTGTCCCAATGTACCCCACTTTTTCCTCCTAAGATCTCGCTTAACTGCTTAAGATGAGGCGAGCCAAAGATATCAAGAGTCTGGAGAAAACCACTCACCAAGTGCGAGGCCGCATGAACAACACTTATTAAGATGCCATCTCGCTCCACAGGCACTAAGCGCTGGAACGGTAGTGTGTTATATGTTAACGACTGGAAATGACGATTACACCGTATTTTTTTGTTTAAAGGTACATATGTATATTGCATTTGTAAACTCGCTTGATTTTGTTGTTATTAAATAAGAGAAGAATTCCAATAACTATTTCTTTTAAAGTGAATCATTCCACAGAAATAATAATATTTAGACTCTCTTTCCTTATCTGCAATAATAATGACTGCGCTCTCACTCTCGGCACGAGTGATATAGGGTAAAATTATACATAAATTAGCACTGCCATAAACGCAGGAGTGCTGGCCGGTACAGCGAGGAGGGGTAAGGTAATGGAGGCAGCGCCGCGGTAATGAGAAGTAATGACGGGCGTAAGACAGAGATCTGTCTGGCCATTGCAGCCTCGCTGGCGGTCCTGCAGAGACGGGCGTAGACAGAGATCTGTAATTTACAGAGATCTGAAAATAATTCGTAATAATTTATTTAACTGATAATTGATTAAACTGATATTTAATTTAAATGCTGATTGATTACTGATAATTGATTTAACTGATTATTGATTACTAATAATTTATCCTGTTTTTCTTGGTCTTAACCTAATTCATATTCACTCCAGGATGAGTGTCCTGACGGGACAGGTCGTGTGGAAGAAGGGGTGGCGCAGCTCGATTGCCCCTTCCGTGGGCAATGGCAGCGGTTTAGTTTATTTTCTTTTAAGTAAGTCCTAAAAAGATTTATTGCATACTTTATCGCTGTTTTCCTGTTCTCGTCACGACATTATTTTCGTCAGATATTTACCTTATCTTTGGATGTACTACGTCTTGATAAATTGCCTTTCATTTGATGATGCGTGTTCCATGAGCGACGTTACGGGCGTTAATACATTTCCTTATAGCTAAGGTGATAAACTTTATCCAGTTTATGCTCATAGATGTATAAGAAAATTAGTATTTTGCAGCCGATATGAAGATGATGGTCCCCGTAGCACCGGCAAGTCTGACTGACTGCTTCTTCTATTAGAAGACAGCGTGCAACAGAGGCTCTGCTTGTCGCTACAGGCACGAGCCTGCAGCGCTCGGCAGTAAAACCACGTGCCGCTTCTGGCTGCTGGGCAATTGTACGAAGCCCCGCTGTGCATTCCGGCACATGCAAATGTCCCTGAGTTCCCTGCTGCCATCATTTTCTTTCCTGTCTTGCAAATATTCTCAGAATTTTGGTTATAGTGGGTACCATGCTCACTTGCTCAGTGTTTTGTTATGTTGTTGTTCAAAAAAATTATTTTCTGAATTGCTACCTCAATTACAAAACACACTTTGTTGAGCAAACAACTTTTTATATTTAATTATATGCATATGACGAAGCAACTTTATATTCCTGCTGGTACATGTACTACTGCAGAAAATGCTGTCATGGAGGATATTCTTTCCGTGGGAAGAAGTATGGGCATTGAGATCAACAGGGCGGACATCGATGAGCTTGTGGAAGGCCACTCTTGTGAGTTGACCACAGAAGAGTTATTGTACCTGCAAGAACAGCAGCAGCAAGATTTGCTTCAGGAGCAGCAAACTTCAGAAGATGAGGATGTAAGAGACGAGGTTTCCAGCGCAGTGGTCCATGACATGCGTGCTAAGTGGGTTGAGCTGAAGACGTTTGTTGAAAAATATCATCCTGATACAGCAGTCAGTAACCGTGCTGTGATCAATTTCAATGATATTGTTATGGAGAACCTCAGAAAAATAGCGCAGAAAAGGCAGAATCAACTGACAATGAACAGGTTCCTTCTTAAAGGAAAGAGGAAGGCTACTGCCCAGCCAGATTCACCTCCACGGAAGAGAGAGAGAAACCCCTGAAGGCGCGTTACGCAGCGTCATCGTGGAAGGGGACTCCCCTTCCAAGCAGGAACCCTCCCCCGTCCTCTCCACATCCATTCCTGTATCTCATTAAGAACTCTCTAAAATTTAGGTAAATTATGCAATATGGTTTATAATAAATTATTTATCTTTATCATGTACTACTTGTGCACATTTAAGTCTTCATTGTTGTTAAAATGCACGTTCATATAATATTTTAGGAATTTTCTTTAATGGTGAGAACGGATTAAAATACTTTCCGTTATTTCTTATGGGAAAATTGGTTTCTGTGTTCCAACAAATCAGTGCTCGACCACCACCTCAGAAGGGATTATGTTCGGGTACCGAGGTACCACTTTATATATAAAGCAATCTTCTTATTCGGCTTTTCAATGAGTTGGACAAACTTTCTTATGCCGCCGGGAGATAATAAGCAGGTTACCAGATGAAATTTTAATGGATTGCGACGTTTCGAACATACAATTTTCATTATCAAGCTGGTGAAGGTTTTGCAACACTTGAAATTGAGTTTTGGAAATGATAGTAGTACATATCAATGGTATAGTGGATACAATTTAAAATATTAGCTTAAAATTACTCTGAAAATTTCAGCGTCTGGACGAATCCTGTAGTTTGGAGGTTGATAGCTGGAGACTCGCTCTTGATAATGAGGGCCTCAGCTATTGATAATGATGGCCTCAGCTCTTGATAATGAGGGCCTCAGCTCTTGATAATGAGGGCCTCAGCTCTTGATGGTGAGGGCCTCAGCTCTTGATAGTGAGGGCCTCAGCTCTTGATAATGATGCCCTCAGCTTTTGATAATGAAGCCCTCAAATGAGAGCCTCAGCTCTTGATAATGAGGGCTTCAGCTCTTGATAATGAAGGGCCTCAGCTCTTGATAATGAAGGCTTCAGCTCATGATAATGAGGGCCTCAGCTCTCAATAATGAAGGCCTCAGCTCTTGATAGTGAGGGCCTCAGCTCTCAATAATGAGGGCCTCAGCTCTTGATAGTGAGGGCCTCAGCTCATGATAATGAGGGCCTCAGCTCTTGATAATGAGAGCCTCAGCTCTTGATAATGAGGGCCTTAGCTCTTGATAATGAGGGCCTCATTTCTTGATAATATTCTCTGTTCTAAATAATTTATTTGCTCTACTCTGAAGTTGTTCTGTTTGATCTCTTGCGGCATGACTGAATTTGGAATCGTCTGATAAAACTGCATTAATTTTTGAGAGATAATCCGTTTTATCCATGATAGCGAAAGTATTGCTTTTATCAGCTTTCCGTATCACAATTTGTCTATGAGTTGTTTAGCTGCCTGACGTAGAACAGGAGTTAAGACTGCTGTGGTTGATGAGCCTCGTTCTTTGGTAGCTTCAGCTCGCAATTGATCTTACAAGTCTGGGCTAATATCCTGTGATATCCTGATATATATACAGGATATAACAGTGTAATATCTACGGACTTTTGTGCCTGCATTTCACACGCTTGACTGAAGGTTTTTAACGAATAAAGACTAATTTGCTTTGTGATTTTCTATTATGGACTTTTGAGCCTTCCTACCCTCTCATGTCTGAGATCGTAAGTTCCTTCCTACCCTCTCATGTCTGAGATCGTAAGTTCCTTCCTACCCTCTCATGCCTGAGATCGTAAGTTCCTTCCGACCCTCTCATGTCTGAGATCGTAAGTTCCTTCCGACCCTCTCATGTCTGAGATCGTAAGTTAAAAAAACCCAAGAGCTGGGGTAACAAAGACCATCACTTTTTTTGAAATTACATCTAAGCTATGAGAGGCAGGAGCCAGCAATTTATGGTGAGTAAAGCTAGAGTATAGACCTGTATTTTGCATGTTTCAATTTAAGTTTAACTTATCTAGTAAAGAAATGGCATCATTTTGAAAAAAAAGTGGTCAAAGTTACTCCATTTTACGGTATTCTTAACACAAAAAAATATTAAACATGAAGTTATAATCTCATAAAGTGTATGTGAATATCATTGAAAAAGATAATGTTTTTTAGGTTACATATGTTATTTCTTCTATTCTACATTGAGAAACTAACGTTCGCAAATGAAATTATCACCAGACTGAAATTGTGGATTAACATACAGTTTAGGGTTAACTCTTGCAGAACGCTCAGTTAATACCAATTGCCCAGTGGGTCAGACCGTGTGAATCGTGTGACCATGCGGGGCTAGCGTCTAATGACCGTGTTAAATATCGGAGAGTGAAACTGGAACTGCTCTCACTGTTTAGTGAATCAATGTTTGGAGACCAGGTTACATAATCAACGACACTCCTATAAATGAATCAAACAAACTGGTAACACTTGATTTTATATGAGACTAGGTACGTGCTAATATTAAGATAATATTGCTTACTATATTTTATAGTATTGTCCGGGAGTCTTTTCAGTGACACTAGGGACCAGTTTTAATTAACTCAAAGGGCTGAGTTTATTTCGGTTCAAATAATTATCCCAATAATATATATAATAAGGAGGAATGAAACAAATCAAAGAGTTGCAGCTCTAAACCAGTAATAATTCAAGATAAGTCACGATGAGGTGTTAGTACACTATTAAACCAGGTAGCTAAATAGACAAGTTCGGGATTGAGGCAAGCGAGTGTCGGAGCCGTCAGAACGTAAGTGGATGCGTATGCGACTGACTCATGGGATGCTTGAGGAGCTTGTATAGATTTACTACAATGACGTCACGGAAGGCTGACGTGAGTAATGCTACAGAAGGTAAAGGTGGTGACGTATAGCTTAATGTTACAATACTACCTGACACGGCCTCTTTTCAAAAATATGAATGGTACTCGATAAAAATCTAGGAGCAGGTACGATTATGTTAGAGCAAACGTGTTATAGAGCAATAGTTCTTTACACAAGTAAAATAATGAAAGAGGACTAAACAATAATAGTGATTACTAATAGCAGTGTAGGAGCTTAGCTCGACGTTACTAAAGTACTAGTAAACTAGGTGAATCAAAATAGTTATCGGCTAACAGGTGCCAACGGGCACAAAGTAAAACTCTAAGAACTAGAAACTCAAAGCCTAATGAGTAACTTAATTCTATCCTCTGGAGTCCTAAGAAGTTCGGCGCTTGGTTGCCAGATCTTCGCACTTCTTTCTTCTGATGGCTTTCTCGAGGACGGTGCGTCGCTCGGTAGTAGAAGAATAACATAAGTTTTTCTAATATCAAAAGACAATATAGTAGCCTGATCCTAAAATATAATTCTTCAAGTGGGTAACGGAAGTAGATCATTCAGTTAATGTGGATTGCTCGCGCATATTGTTCATCAACGTAGTAACCGTTTCCTATCAGCAAACGTACTGTAGGTATTGTATTTCTCTGACCGAATGAACAACACTTATTAAAAACTTATGAACTAATTAGGAAAAATTGTCATTGAGGCTTCAAGGCAACGTGCCCTGCTCATTCCGGTATGTAATCACGGTCCGCCATGTGCGAAACAGGCAACGAGTCAGACTTTGCTCTTCGACCATTATTGACCACTCTCAACCACGTTTTCTATCCACTCTTTGAAAGGATGGACAGCGGTGTAAATGGTCACTGGCTGATCACAGCCTTCTCTGTCCACGGAGGCGGACACCACGCCGGACACAGCCCAGCTCTCTTCGGCGTCCGGACCAAGGTTCTGCATGTACGGCCCTCCTGAAGAACCCCCAACCAGCTTCTTGTTTTCTTCTGATTGGATATCCGAAACAAACAATAGTAAGTAGTCAAATAACGAATATTGAAAGGTAACGAGAAAGTTAAATATAGAAGAGTCAGAAATAACTTTCATTGTTATTTGATTGTGCACTGAAGTGTATGACTAGGTATAGAAGCTAAAAAGAGGGAAGAGAGGCGTACAGGATTAACATAGCTGTTCCAATGCAATTATTATACAGAATCAAACAATCCTCTCTAAAAACGATTGGATGCATTAAGGGGAGCGTCTGCCCCAAAAATGATCTCGGATATCAACAGACGGATCGATTCAAAATTTGGTACACGTATGTAAAACGGACTTTTTTTGTTCATGTTAATTTTTAGAAAAAATGAAAGAAAACGTGAAATTCTTAGAAAACGGCCAAAAAGGGGGTACATTAGGAATCGTAAATCCTCCTAGGATTTTCAAGCTACAACATCGAGACACATATCATTCGATGCGTAAAGACCGTATCTAAAAACTGGTGGTGTTTTTTTTTATTTCTCATGTTTGTGTGTGTGGGAACATTTTTTCCAAAAATTTTCGATATTTTTCAACTGTACCATTCAGAAATAAAAAACCGTATTCACTGTCGTAAAATGGTCACTTTGATGTAAGCCAGCTCGCTAGATGAATTAACGCCATATTGGGGAGCCTCAATACGACACCAAAAACACTACAAACAAATTTATTTTAACGAAAAATTCAGCGCTCAAAAATCAAATCAAAACTAATGCGAAACGTTCACTCGTATCGAAAAAAATTTCAATAGAACATTACGTGGTCATATAAAATTTTCGAATTCAATTTCCATCCCTTCCCATCCCATTCCCATCCCCTTCCCATCCTCTTCCCATCCCCTTGAGATTGTTAGCAAATAGGCCATTCTTGCTGTGTTATTTTAGGTTGATTTATATTTTATTTGTCAATTTTAGGTTTTTATGACTGAATTGTAATTTTGGATTATAAAATTATTGTATTTACTTTCTAGATTGTCGAACTGACGATGGAGCTGGACTCCGAAAAGTTTTCCTGTTCAAAGAGATAGTGAATGTCTGTGCTATCTTCTTTGCTTTCAAATTCATTGTTACATGGTTAAAAACAAATTTATTTCAGAGCCACGACCAATGAGCTGTACAAACCCGGGCTGTGGAGGAGCTTAGGTAGCCTTCCCCGTAGAGGTCTATGCAAGCGGGGTACATTGTCTCGCTGAAGATCATTGGTTCCTCCAGCATCACGAGAGCGAGGTCGTTGAGCGGAATATTGCCAGGCTTGTAGTCAGGATTAAGTATTATTTTCGTCACCTATTTATGGGCACAAATATCAAGATTTGGTTAGTGCTTCTCATCTGCGTTACCGTGCGATGCTACGAGAACCAGGGTTACACTGGGCGTCTGCCCGGCCCGCCTACCCGCCGGGCTGGGCTTCTTCACGTAAAAAACCGTAGAGTGAAAGGTGGGTTTTATAGAAAACTTAAGAATGCATCAAATTGGTTCTATGGTTTAAAAGTTATAAAACAATATTACTGGATAGAAGCTACCAAGGAAGTATCTACTGAGTTTTCTTGAACATTAACTGTCATCCCATATGTATACTACAAGCTTCTATAAAAAGCCTACATTTATTTGAGTCATAGATAATCCCACTCATTACTAACTTTTTAAATGATACTAGGTCCCCTAAATGATTCTCTACAGTCATTTAGGACTTATCACAATGACATGATATCAAAAAGTGACCACCAGAAATCACCTTTTTATCAAAGCCCATTTTGCGATTTTGCCTTAATTCTTAGAAATTTTAGTCACAGAATGGCAAGAGAAATGAAGTTCACAAAGGGTTTATAACTATTTTATGTTAACCCTACCTTAACTTTGGGTTTAATATAAACTTCAACATTGGTGTTAACTTAATTTAAATAGTGCAGCTTCTCAATTTGAAATAGAAAAACACCAACATTCGTCATAAAGACAATTCATTTCTCAATGATATTCACATACACCATGCCTTTTTGAGACTATAACTTCATATTTGATTTTTTTAACCAAATTCAATGTCCATAAAACAAGTCATACGAAATTAATTAATAAAAGCTCACAGCCAAGTGTGTGAAATGAGGGAAACTAAGTCAATAGACTTTTTTCGTTCCTCTTTTTGGCTACAGGGTTTTTTTCTGCACACTAGGTTTTGCTAAGAAAATGTGGGGTTTTTTAATTTTGCAGAACTTAGGTTCCTACTTAGCAGCCTTTATTAGTAGTAGTAATACACAAGCCTGGAAATTACTGAGCGTGTACCATGGTAGAAGCCTCAAGGTCTACCTTAAATTCAAAGTGCTTAGTCCAATTTTTTCAAATTTATGGTAAAAAACAGTACATTTTTAGGGGCTTGTAAAATATTAGTTTTGAGACACAAGAAAACAGCAGAAGTGGGTTAATTGATGCAATAAATATTTTTTTGCATCGATTTGTAGTCAGGTACAGCTGGGTCACTGCTGTGATACAACACTGCTTATATAGTGATGCAACAAGTTAATAGTGCATCACTGGCTCACTGTTTGAAAATTTACAATTATTTGATTGAAAGCTATGGCAAATGTAATGAAGGTTGATACTCAATACTCTCCAGCATAAAATTTGTAATAATCGGCATAACTGGAAAAGACTTTGAGCTAGGTACCTAGGTATCAATTAAAAAAGTGAAAAAAAAACACTTGACTCATTTTGCCCGTTTTTTTCAATAAAACTGCGGGTTTCTAATTAATACCCAGGTATGTTGGCAATTTAAAAAAAACCCTGGGTTTTTGCAACCCTGATGAGAACACATAGTTGCGTAAACGAGAGCACAAGTGTCAACGTGAAATTCAATGAAAAGTCACGGATAAGCTAATGTGTTTTATACACCAAAGAAAGATACCTAACTACCACTAACAATCATATTTTTTGAGATGATAAGTCATGAAAGGAGAATAAAATCTTACGTATCTGTCGTCGCGTGGATCTGGTGTGAGCTGCACCTTCAGGTCACGAGGGTCCATTGTCTCGTTTTGGCTCTCCAGCGAACTGCAGGACACAGTTGATGAATAAAATTACTATTTAAACTGATATCAATATTTAAATATTGAGGCACATGCGCAACTGATGAGAAGAAATTAAATTCAAAATACTTTTAACACATGCAGAAAAGTGAAATTTTAAGATGAAGAGGTGTAAAAATAAAGCATAATTATCTACAATCATAAGTATGTTTTGAGCTCCGAATGATAATTCGGTGAAAGATTTATAACATATCGAGAGCGGTAATCTCCGGCTGACGAACTGTACCCTACTATCGGTAAAACTGCCCCGTACACAATTGCGTGCACCGCAGGTAAATAGAACTTATAGTGTAATTCGCCTAGTTTCAATCTACATGTATATTTGCTAATAATTCTACACCAGCAGTTAGACAACTCAAATAGATGATGATGATTATTAATTGAATGCCAGTGCTAGATATAAACCCTAAAGACTTAGAAGCAAAGAAAGCACCACAAAAATTTATAGTATCTTTAAAGAAAACGTTTCAGAGTCCAGCTCCATCGTTAGTTCGAAAATTCTAGAACACAGATAAATCAGTAATTAGTACAGTCAAGATAACAGCAAAAAACCTAAGCTGTAAAACCTACCTATTTACAATCTCAAGCGAGTAGGAGCTAAAAGCTAAATTCAAACTAGGCCTCTGTTTAAAAATATACAATGATTCTAAAATGCGCAAATCAGAAACACCGGAACTGGAAGCTAAAACTTTAAAGTCACTGTCAGAAACTGGAACATCGCACTTCTCGGCGTGAGCCCGCACAGCCGAATGAGGGGGGCGCGACAGTATGTTACCAGTTATACAACTCCTGCCCCTATGTTCTGCGACCCTAGAATAAAGATTGCGAGACGTCATCCCGACGTCTGCACATACACAGATGTGCAGGACGTCGTCGTCACAGATGTGCAGTCTACGACGTCTGCACATACACGACGACAGATGCACATCGTGCACAACTATATTTATATAAATTTATAACTTACTGTCGCGCCCCCCCTCATTCGGCTGTGCGGGCTCCGGGCGCTGGGCTTGCGTGTTCTAGAATTTTCGAACTGACAAGGTAGCTGGTCCCCGAAACGTTTTCTTCAAAGATACTATGAATTTTTGCGCTGTTTTCTTTGCTTTTAAGTTCTTAGTAAATTTGCGATTCAAGCAAACGAGTGACATTATTACTTAGATATAAACCCAATACAGACAACGGAAAACCTTTGCCACATATTAAATTGATAGAAACTTGTTATGCTCAAAATTTTATTATATCTGATGACTCCGAGTCCCGGGAAGACGACTTATGATGCTGCCACAGGACTTTCATATTAAAATGCTTTAATAATCAGTAAAATAAGTGAGAGTACCGGGCGACGCAGTGCGCTGCCGTCAGCAGCCACGAGTCGCTGATAAGAGTGGCGCTGCACTCGTAGCGCTCCCGCTTCTTGAGCCCCAGCAGCCACGGGAAGAGGTTGCGCCGGGCGCGAAAATCGCCCAGCGGTAATTTTCTCCCTTTTCTGTAGTAGCGCGGCTTCCGTCCACAAACTGCGCAGGACAAATGAAAATACTATCGACAGCCATGATCAAGCAATGGTTTATTAGGGTTGCTCCGGTTAGAACGTTGAAGCTTGCGTAAAGTCTGAAAAAGTTTGGCTGTAGAACGGTACATCAAAGTTTATTAGGAATTTTGCCGGATAAAGTGTCGAGAGGATCGAATTATTACACTTCTTTCAATATATAGTTAGTGAATATATAATTTAGTGTGTGTGAATTATATAGTGAATATATAATTTCAATATATATCCAATATATATACATTTTTTGTATATTTTTTTCATTTTATGCACTCCCTCTCCACATATTCCTTTTGTTTTTTTTTCAAACAAATAATTCAAACCATAAATTAAACAGAAATAGGGCTTTACTAAGCGAATAATATGTTCTCAATGTTGTAGCTCATAAATGGAACTAGAAGATAATATTTCAAGATGGTGTTAACTGGAAAATTCAACTGTTCAGAAGAGACAAGTAACTGAAGCGGCTCCAAAAAGTAGTCAAGGCAAAAAATGGCTTGGTAATGTATCTTCGGCTTTCCCAGCGCCTATTACTCGTATTGGGGATACCATCAAGCGCCGGCTAACTTATTGTTGTCCAGTTTATCGCGAATAGCAAATCTTTACATATGTCGTACCGAGATCGCGGAATTGCCGATTCTATGGAATCGGCAGCCAGTTTGCCGAATCTGTATAATCTACATTTCTATATTATAGAAATCTGTTGTTAGGTCAGCAAGCCAAGTTCTTTTTTTAATATTTGAATATAGAGGAATTTGGCCGAACTTTACCTCACCTTTTCTAACTCTAACTGTCGATTTATGACCTAACTCTAACTTTAACGTCCTATTTTCTGAATCAGCAACGAAATGCTGATTTTACAGATTCGGCAAACTGGCTGACGATTCCATAGAATCAGCAATTCCGCGATTTCGGCACAACATATACATCCAATTTTTCAAAAATATGTTTATACCGTTTGTGAGGAAATGTTTATTTTTCCATGTCAGAAACTACATCACGCAAAAAAACTAAAGCTCGTACATACCTACGGTTTGCTGCACTCAGCGAATTTTTTTCATTGCTACTGAATGAGAAAAGAAACAAAATGCAAGAAGGTAGACTCCCCCTTTATATGCCTGCCGACCGCGCTACAAGGTAAAGGAGTTAGACCGCGACAAACCTCAGGCCGTGTCACAACGTTTCAGGTAAAGCCTGCATCAGGTAAAGCGTTCGTTACTTCAACGTATCAGGTAAAGGAAGTAACCGGATCAGTGCCGAACGAAGCCTTGGAATTAAGGGTACTGCAGATAATAGTACACGTAGAAACCGTGCCAGGTGACGGGGCTACCAAATATCTGTACGTCAGACACAATATACAACCAGCACCATCGCTAGACTGCAAGTCGACGCCTCACCTGGAGCTTTTTACACGATAGATCTGGGTGCTGGACGTGATTTGTTGGATGTAAATTGGGACTGCTTCGGGATAGAATTTTCCTAGCAAATTAGATGATATCTTATTTGTGCCATGATTATTTATACTTTTAGTAACGTTATCAACAATGATTCATTTTTTTAACGAATCCCTTCTACTGATTAGCCGTCTCTGATCAAGGTCAAGAATTCGAACTTGCTAAAAAGTAGCGTAACGCTTCGGGCAGCAACTTTACTAGTGAACCGGATGACCGGTTGGAGGTCTTATCAAATAGGGCTCTCAATGAACACAACGAAATAGCAAGCTATTCAGGCACAGTCACTTAGAGGGTTGAGGTGTCGGGGCTGGCAGACGAACGGCATGCGTGGCTGGGTTGCGTTGACTGCAGCTTCCCCGTACAACCCCCAGAGTCCGTCGCTATGGCACCTGCAATCATTATTTTGTAAATGGCACTTTTATCGTCAGTGCGGTGGCCGAGACATGTCGTATTCAGTCGTGGGCCATCGCTCATCTATTTTCTTTACGCAACATGAGAAGTTCGTCCAGAATGCCATTAATTAAGAAGTGAAAAGTCTGCCGAATTTTCTCTCTAAATTCAAAACATGAATTCATAAGTTTTGATCCAAGCTTCGTCAATAGTTTGTGCATCATAGGGTTGATACCTAAGTAAAACCTCCTAATAATCACGAATGCTGCGAGTAATTGATCATGTTATTATTTCTTGAATCCATCATTCTTTTTGAACTGCTGTCAAGCAGTCCATAGAGGCATACATGCTGGAAAAGTCATACAGTTTCACCGTATAACTCATGAATGAAGGTGAAATTGAAAAATTTTTCACGAGCTACTGTTATCACTGTTAGGTCCTATAAATACGCGTACCAAGTTTCATCGAGCTGCGTTCATTAGTTTGGGAGATATTACTTGGTCGTTGAATTTAGAGACCGGCCACAAATCCGCCAGTAAAATTATCCGACACGTTGCAAGCTCCTGTCATTGGACAGCGAATCAGTATAGGAGCCCTGCACTGCACAGCGTATCTTAGCTAGAGCCTTTGCTTCTCCGACGTTACTTGTTCAAGTGTTCGTCTCCGTCACAAACCTTGTACGCCTGAAACTGTTTTAATTGTGCTTAATGCAATAGTAAATATATGCGAATGTTTCTCCTGGCCTGTGATTCAACTCTCTGCTATAGTGACGCTTAAGGTCAAAAGATACACTGTCATCTTTAGAGACCCTAATTAACAATTTTACCAATGACCATAAAATGGGTCGACCGGAATATTCGTCTCTCGACCCGGACTTACGAATTAATATCCACTAAACTATTCCAAGGGAATAAAGACCCACCCAAGTATCAGTAGCCTCATACAACGTCAGGTGAACCGACGAACTGAAAAAGGAGGAATACGGACTGAAGCTCTCGACAAAAGGCGGTAGACTCTTCAGAAGTACTCGACTACCAGAGAAGGAATAAATTGAACACAAACCACCCCTTATAATAAACATTGGTACCTTGACACTTTCGTCTGCATGACATACGAAAATGTATGCATGAAAAGCATACTTTCGTATGCCTTGACAAGCATTTGACAACGACCCCATAAAGGACGAAACAATTCATATCCAGGCATCCTCTTCCACAATGACCTCCCACTCTGCACTAAAAGCTGGTTCAACCACAGACATACTGTCGGTCCGTATCCGTAGCTGGTTCAACCACAGATTTACTGTCGTAAATACCAACACCCATATAAACCCAGACTTCATTCTCGTCAACGATCACTCTTATATAGATAACAACAGCCGAATAATAACATTCAATTACAATGCGCACAGCTGCAACAAGAATAACACACTAGTTCTAGTTTAGTGACTACATTCTATATATATGATCCAATACTCAATAATAATTTCCACAGACATGCTTGCAATTACAATTGAAACTCAGCATGGGCCAATCACGAAAACATAACAATATACACCTCACCACGCACAGCTCTTTATCAGGCTCTATCCTATTTACCTTGTCGCAGACTTAAAAGCTAGTCACAACACCAAGGAACTGCTCCTCTAGTAGACTATTAAACTGCCCTTCAAGTATTCAAGGACCTGCTCCTCTAGTAGACAAGAAACTCTTTCTCTAGTAGACAAGAAACTGCACTTCTAGAAGACAAGGAACTGCTCGTCTAGTAGACGATCAACTGCTCCTCTAATAGACAAGGAACTGCTCCTCTAGTAGACAAGAAACTGCTCCTCTAGTACACAAGACTGTCGCGTCTCTACGCCGGCTCTGCAGCCGGCGACGGCCTGCTGTATTCCCTGCCCTAAATTTTAACTGGGTAGTAGACAAGAAACTGCTCCTCTAGTACACAAGAAACCACTCCCTTAGTAGACAAGGAACTGCTCCTCTAATAGAGAAGTAACAGCTACTCTAGTAGACAATTAAACTGCTCCTCTAGTAGACAAGGAACTGCTCTCCTCTAGTAGACAAATATACCCTAAAACTAATAGCCCAACACTAAATACCCAGATCTGCCTCTTCTTATAAACCCTAATCACTCACAACAACAACACATATCTTACCGAATCAATCACGGCAGGAAGGCCCTTCTCAACCTACACATACAACCAGTACACTGAGATCACATTCCATAAAAACTGCCGTACTTGCAAACTTCAAGCAAATATTTTTAATTAGCCCTCGCAGATAGTTTCATAGTGAAAACTGTACCGTATACAAACAAACATGATTACGGCACCCAATTATCACACAATCCGGCCCTACACGAGCAAATCGAGACATCGAGCAAATCGAGAAAACTGGACACAGTGCGAACAGAATACCACATAAATCGCATTAAGCGCACCCAAAAACACGACCCGAATTATACAAGCACATTATCTTGTCTCTCTTCAACACATCCACATCCAAGCACCATTAATAGCATTCAAAGACCCCTTGCAACTCTAATTTTCCCAAAATGCACCAGCTAGATTCCTACATAAAACAAACCATCCCACGCCGCAAAAACAACAATATATAACACGACTCACTAGAACAAACAGAACCCATATTATGCAAACATTGATAGGACATAATCATGAAGAAAGATACGGACAACGAAAACTTCAGCACTAAACAATTTAACACCACACGGAACTACACGCGGAATAACATACTGTACATCTCCTACACCCATACGATCACGGTAACCTCACCTGACTCCATCCAGTTCACCTCCCATCTATAAAATATAGGAGACCTCATCGCATGCTGCAAACATTCATTCAAAAATCACCAGGCCCCAAACCATCACCATCCATCCACCCAACTTTTTCCAGAAATATGATATATTAACTACTATATATATTCAATCCCTTACTTTCCGCTGGATATTTCCCAGATGCACTAAGGACGTCTTCCGTACAAAAACTAACACACTATCAAGTCCAAAACTGCAGACTAATTTACTATTAATTAACTCTATAGCGACCAGCTATCTTGCGAGTGCAAAAAAACTTCATCACAGCCAAACCACATTGCTAAAATTTATTCACAAATTTATAAACATGATAGGCGACAAAAACCACCGACTGGACATCCTCTTGAAGGAATGGGCTTCATACGTAAACAAAAATTTCCCTTGCGAGAGGCGGCAGATATGTACAGCTAGACGCTAAAGAGTTAAACGTTCACTGCAGGCCAAAGACGCAATATTAAACAACAGATTGTGAGAACGCATCATAATTCACAACACTCACAATCTTATAAAACTCGTTTTTAGCATCACAGGACACAATGCATTAACCTCATTCCTCGAAACACTTGCTATGCACACAGCTCAACGATAGATTGCAGATACAGTATTCCGTAATGTGACGACAGAGATGCCCATTCGTCCATAGCCCCATCCTGCAGCGAGATCATGACACGGTGATGAGAATTCAGAAACAGTGACTTAAGTTAACTTGGAGTAATCAGAATCAATGATCCCCAGGGAACTTCCGCTGCTTGCAACCTTAGTAAGCAGAACTAATTGGACACTAGCAGGTTTTGGTACTAAATATGTTGCATAATTCCCGAATGCTCCGGAGGGACTTGACATCCATTCTCTTTGTCTTATTAGAAACGGGAGCCACTAAACACTACTCCAGACTGCGCTCGAAACAATTAGCACATGCCCTGGTGTATTCTGTCTAGTGCTTGCTCATTCTCTAGCGGCCTAACTGTTGCACTTACTCTGGTCTTGGGCCTAGTGTACTAATTTTCAAACAAGTGATCAAATCGTTAAAATATTTGTTATAATTTGATTTTGTTCATACGAGTATAGATCGGTTTCGGAAACAAAATCATAATATTAATGACTCCAGAAGGCCAATACCTGACGAAGAAATTCACGATTAGTCTCTCATTTCCTCTGAAAAGGTCCTAGCTCTGAAAGGTCCTAGCTCCTCCTAGCTCACCTGAGAGCGAGGGTTGCACTGCCCCAGCACTCAGCCAGGACCACCGTCAGCACAGGTACCTTCATCTGTTGGATGCAGGTCCTGACGGGGAGGAAAGCGTGTTTGATTGAAAACAAGCCGCTCCTGACTTGATCCCCTGACTTAGCTAAAGATACGTTAGATTATTGTTAGTGTTCCGGTGATGAAATGACTCGTTTGAGAATAGAGGCCATGCATAATAAATTCACAAATGAATAAATTACTGTTTTAAATGAATATTCAGTGTAGTACGTTTATAATGATAGCGTATTTATGCGAGTGACGCTCATGAACGTCACACCAACATGAAACCCAAAACCAACCTGTGCGGACCAAACTTAACCTCATTGGCTGCAAGAAGTTTGAGAAGCGGTTAAGAGAGCAGGTAGAGCCGGTTATTGGCTGCAAGAAAGTTGTGAGTCGGTGCATATTGAATAGGTTAAGCCAGACGAGGTTAGGCCGGAGTAGTTGAGGCCGGATGCGGAACTGCCTGCTAATGTGCGGGCATGCTTCAATTATTGGTTTTAGACTTACGGCGATTTAATCTTTAAGCAGTGTGTCACTAGTCTAAATTTCGGAGTTCCAGCGTAGTCTGAGTTCTGTGTCTGAAAAAACTTGCTGCATGATGCGGCTGAGCATTGACTACAGGGTTTATTTAGGAGCTAAATTTGTGACTTACGGTTGCGTAACCTTTGATAACTCAATAACGTCAGCTGGTAATTGGCAGCGGTGGCACAAATCAGTATAAAAATTCTGAATCAGCCAGGAATGTCAGCGCAGCTGTGCACCAACAATTTTGTACACCAATCAGCTCTGGACGGAAAGCATAGAATCTGTAGGTCCATAAATCCTTCGCCGAAAAAGCCGTATCAAATAGGCCTTCCGCACCAGCTGGCCGGAGTGCTCATACTTAAAATACCGATAAAAAATAATTTAGTACTAACGGCTAATGGCCGGAATTGATGCTGGATTTGGAGCCCAATTTTACGTTCCAAGCTTAGATTCTGACAGCTAAAACTGGAAAAAGTATTTTGACTGAGTGATTGTTTTTCCTCCGAAATTAATTATTTTTATTTTATGTAAGAACACGCCGGCCAGCTGATGCATGCATGCGGAAGGCCTATTTGATAAGAGGTATGGTGGTGCCCGGCAAGTTTCATGCAGCTATTCAAGAGAGCTGTGAAGACTGATCGTTGTGTTGGGGCACGAGGTTAGTTGGGTACAGATCGAGCGCTAGTATGAATTAAGTGATGCTTATGTGGTCTGCCTGTTAAGGCTTACGACCTGTTATTTACATCAATAACAAACCCAAAATTTTTATAAGCTACGTTATTGTAGGAAGAATTCATGTTAAGCCACCTCCTAAACAAAGTAACGGTAACTCACAGCTGCAGACCTTGACCTCCGCAGGCTAGTACATTGATGTCCACACCTGCCGCCTTTCTCACGGAGCAAAGAGGCTTCCCGGACTCTGACGTGAGGAAATTTGCTGAAGTTAATGATTTAATTTATAAGTTGGAATATGTCATGGAAAATATAAGTTGATTTTTAAGAGGGATATAATAATCGTCGCAACCATAAGCTACTGCAATATGCCACTTTGTGTACGTCTGGTTAATTATATCGTAAATGATTTTCTCATAAAACATAGTAAAATTGTTAAAAAGGTAAAAATAATGTACTAAAATGCTATGATAATGTCAGGTAAGTCAAATTTCTAGGACTTTAAGAGGATTTCAGAAGGGACAAGGGAATCTGATAGAGGATTCATATATATTAATATATTCAGGAAGGAACACACATTGGACCGTGGGAATATGCGACATGATAAAACATTTCCTGGCTATTTCATTTGGCAAATACATTCTTGTTTCTGTTATTCTCAATCGTTTCCAATACACGTATAAAAATTGTTGAAGTTCAAAACATATCGCCGCTCGGCATTGTAAAAACTTCACATTATGAAAAACATGCATATTTCAAATCAAAAATTCTGTGTACGAATTGCACTCACTCAATTTATGGCACGTGTCCGTTACGTTGTGCAGCTCGTGACATGGTAAACACACGCGTTCCATGCCGGGCACGGAGCACGCGCACAAGGGGGCGTCACAGCGGGACTTCGGCCCTCCTACAGCAGGAAATGTTACATGCTAACTAGGAATTTTGCTGAGCCTCTTAAGCACCGCTTATTCTAACAAGACTTTGACTTTATGCGGTATCGAGAGCAATGGTATCATTTGCGAACCCCATGAAGAACAATAATATATGCGCATCAGAAGTATCAATTAAGTTGGCATGAATGATAGTTTCTACAGGATCAATGACGAACATATGGGAACGTTATCACGATGTTTTTGTTTGTTTTGGTGCCGAGAAAATGTTAAAGTGTAGAAACCTCCTCTCATGATACCATAGACATGGAGGGAGTCGACATGGATATAAAAACGGAACTAGACTTTAGCCTTCAATTCCTTGGATGGGAGCAGAGACGAGCGGAGAGTCGGCCTCTGCAGTTAAGCCTGACCCGCAATATTCGCCAGAACCCCGGTCAGCGTACAGGCTGACTTGCCCCAGCGACGGAAACGCGGTGGAGATTGGGTTCCTTTGCCTCGAAGTTGTCGCGATTACATAATCAGGTTTGTTTTTTAGTATTTTTTTTCCGAACTATAGCTATTACTATTATTGTCGTTACAAAGCATCGTTATTCTAAATTGCTATTTTTTGCTCCCATTTTAGGATTAAGTAGTTGCACTTCATAATATAGTCTAAATACCTAGGTAACCGAGGAGATTAATTAGAATTTCATGAGACTGAGTTAGCTGCGATCCAGTCTCTGTCACTTCAATGAATTATTCATCGATGGGTGCAAAACGTTATCATTGATGCCGTTTATGTGGTTACGGAGTATTGACGCCATTCGCAGTATTTTGGCTTGCAGCATTGGGAACAGATGAAAGTCTATCAGAAGCGTGGTTGATGCATAATTAACAAAATATAACAATTCAGGATTTTGTGAAATGGTGAATAAACTACAAGTTATATGAGTTTATTTTTTCCATTATTGACGCACGCACAATGAAGGAATAAACATTATCCACCTGCACAATTGGCCTCGTCGGTCCCGTCGTCGCACTCAGTCCGGCCGTTGCATAAGATCTTGCGGGGGAAGCAAACGTCGTCGCAATGAAACTGATTTGATGCACAGCTTCCTGTGGAATGGATGATAATAAATAGTCACGAAACTGTTTTATTGCACGGCTTCGTGCGAAGTGGAAGGGGATAACAAGTTATTGGACTCGTTTGACACACAACCTTCTGTGAAGTGAAAGAGGGTAAAATGTTTTCTATAAATTTACATTCGAATTGTTGATCATGCCAATTCTTGCTATGCCATTTCAAGAAAATTACTCTATAAGTAGGTATTCTAAGTAAATTGTTATAATAAAAGGCTGTAATTACAGAACATCACACAAATTTTAACTAGGATATCTTTTGCGTCTTCATTTTACATTACAAATCATATCCTCTGAGTTCTACTAATTCTATTTTGCGCGACAAAAGTTTGTTTTGTGCATACGAGTTTCGGGTAAATATTCCCCACCTGGGCAGTTGAGTTCGTCCTCCCCGTCGTCGCGCTCTGAGGCGCCATTGCACCGCGCGGAGAGTGGGAGGCAAAGGGCGCCGCACTGCAGCTCCTCTGCGGTGCAGGATACTGTAATAGTGAAAAATGAATTTAGAATGGAACGAATTGCTATTCGCCATCATAGTCGTACTCGGAAAGTGGAATGACACTTCTTAATTTTTTGACAACACGAAATTATCGATGATTTTCCATTAGTGTAGTAAAGAGGTTCCATGACTGACTTTTACTCACGCAAGGAAATTGCAAAATTAACCATGGCATGTTGCCAGTTATTCATTCATAAGGTTATTCATTAGAACAGTAATAATGCTTGGATGCATTTCACTCTTCAGCGGTGCGTCATAAGTTGCTCAAACGAGGTTACCGAGATCGTCGGGGTAATTTCTACGTCGGGTTAACCCACCAAGCTACGTTTATCAGCATCCCGGTTCTGCGTGCTAACTGTAGGACCCTGCGAACCGCGCTAACCCCATTAAAAAATACAGGCTACGCCCGATTAATCAGAGTGCGATTATACTAAGTCAACAAAAGATAAGTTACCTCAATATGATGTTGATCCTTTATTCATTTGTTTATAGTTCTAACCTTTCTAATCATAATATTATATCGTAAGTATTATCGAGAATTTCTTAACGAATAAAAATCTACAAGAAACTTAGACATACTAAAATGCATCTAACGACTGGGGAAAAACTTATGCAGGAAATGATTTGGAATTATTTTAAAAATTAAAAGAAATCACCCCAATATAAAAAGTAGAGATACTGTAGGTGTAGTGCGCGATCTCTCTGACCTGCTGGTTCTGTTGTGACGGCTGTCGCCGTAGCAGCAGAACATGCGCGGTAGGCGTCAGCGGTGCAGCTTTGTACCTGCGAGTTATGAGGCGTTTGTTTTACCACAACTGAGCTGAATAATTTAGATACAAGGTCATTGTTACTTTCATGCATGAATAAATGCACTGGCGATCACTCAAGGAAGTAATTAATATCGGAAGGTTAACAACATTCAAGTAGCATAGGAATTACGCACACCAGCACACTTGCTCCAATCTGCCAAACCAATTGACCGAACACGAAGTAGCTAAAATCACAAGAAACGTACACTCTGCATTAAGCAATAAAACACAATCTCGCCACAAGAAAATATGGCAAAAAGACAGCTTTCGATGGCAGGTAGATTTAGTTGACATGCAAAAGTATTGAGATAAAAGTAAAAACTACATTGATCGATAACTTTATCTGTGATCGATATCTTTGGTAAACATGCATGGGCATTTCTTGTAAGGAAAAAGACTGGTAAAGAGATGGTTCCGAAAGATGACTGGTTCCAAAAGCTCTTCACTGAACGAAATTCCTCTAAAATCCGAACAGACAAGGGAATAAAATTCATTGACAATCCAACACAATAATAATTCCGGCAGTATGAAATTCAAGGTTTGCTTCTGATAATGGAACTAAAGCTCAGTTTGTTAGGAGATTCAACCAAACAGCCAAGACATAAATGTGGAAATATTTCACATACGCAAACATAAAAAAGTGGTACGATAATTTGCTAGGTTTAGTAGGTAATTACAATAATGGTAATCACAGATCAATAAAAGTTGCTTCTCGTGAGAGTTTATCGGTTAGATTTAAGCAATCAATCATGTAGAAAGATTTGTTCCAGGTTATACTTTATAAAAATATTGTTGGTGCAGTAGCTAAGGCATTTTATAGTTATGCAATTAAACCTGGATCTCAGTACGATAAAACGTACGGCATAAAATTTGGCGGAGAGAATGCTAAGGTATGAGATACAATTGTAGACATTCAGATTATTGATTGATGAATGGGTGATGATGTTCTTAATCGGAGCTGTTCGGTTATGGGAGCAACTAGCAAAACAAAACCCTGAAACTGCGAATAAAAAGATGTCAGAAACTTCCTGCGAATTATGACACAAAGTGAGGCTCAATTCAGGTCAGGTTTAAAAAAAAAGAAGGCATAAATACTACAGATTCATTAATCAGAAAGGAAAATTTTGTCATGAAGTTGTTGAAGTTCAGGATGTACCGTTATGTACATAACGGTACATAAGTCCTTCGTATTCTACGGATCCAACTGCAGAACCAAGGACAGGGACTTGAAATCTGGTTCAAGACATTCATTAGCATATAAGGAATAATTGTCATACCTTAAAAAAAACTTCTACTGTAAATGATTTTTTGCAAGCTATCATTAATTATTCGGTTCCATGCATGTTGGAAACACAGGAGTCTGTGATAAAATACAAGTATTATCACATTAACTTTATGATACGAAATTTATTAAATGATCATGATGATAAACATTAACAATATGGGTTCAAAAATGGAATCACAATGCAAAGTTATTTCCGGCAGAATTAGTATCATTTATACATACTTTAAAACTGCAATAAAATTTGATAAAACGAATTTTATAGACTGACATTGGTGGACTTAATATACATCATTCAACTCCGAATATTGATGACACAAATAATAAATTTCATTAGAAATTTTTGGGTGATATAAACGTTATAACAATCCCGACCGGATGCCACGAGATGGAGTGTATAAATATATATTAAAAATATACTCAAGGAATTGATTCATATCAAGGCAAATATAAATACTCTAATTTGTGTTACAGCTACTCACTATACTTAATTAGAAGTTTATATGAACAAACACAACAGTTGCATTTCCTGTTAGGCTTTGACGCTTTAATCACGGAAGGTGAGGGAGAACATGTACGTACGAATGTAGTAAATATAATGTCTGTTAAAACTTGTTCACGGCCGTATAATAAAAGGATACATCGTAATGATGATTTATGTTTACAATTACTTAAATACATTTTCCCTAACGTCCTCCCGCGACATAAAAATATACATTATTCAAGCCAACCAATTTGTCTGTGCGTAGATGAACTTCAACTTTATACGTAATCTCCTAATTCGGTTAACAGATCAAAATAGAATTATTTCGAATAGCCAAGATGAAGATATAACAGTTAGAATGCACTTATGATCAGGACATGATGATTATTTTCAGATAAATTAATTATAAAAATGGAGAGCACACAATGGAACGGAACTGTTCAAATCATCTGAAAAATAGAAAATCGTAATAAAGGGCTACAAAATTAAAACTGATTTAAATCGTGAACTTAATGACAGCAAGATTATTATTTTAAAATAAATATCAGTTTCCACTACCATCTGAAAGTAGTCTTTATATCGAAGGAACTAAAGAGGATGGTTGTAGCCGCCATTTTCCCTTTTTCTGAAACTTGTAGCTATAGAATTAGCCTACTCGACGCAGTTAATTTCACTAGCGTCATTAGCATTCATTGTTAGCCCTTGATATACGGATGCCTGCACTACCAGGGGAACTAAGCTATTCGGTTCGTTCGATTTATCGTTTGTTTTCGTGAATTATTTATTATCCTGTTGAATTATTGCTTTATCTTGGTTCATATATTTCATGTAATTAGCGTATATTTTGTCTTGTATATATTTCTTATGTATATTTGTCATTTCCTTTCTAGAAACCGTACATCATGGAATACTCGTTTTTTATTCTGCTATGATGGCGCGTCTATGAATAGTTCGGTAAACGTTCCCAAAGGACTAGCCAACAAGAAAGTCCTTTACAATGGTATTAATTATACTTCCAAGGACGATTTATGAATATAAATAATAACAGAAGTGTGTATTTATTCGACCGAGTTTCATATAGTTTAGGAAACGAGGAAATTGAGGATTATAGTTATACTGGTATTGCATCCATTGTAAAAGGATTGACAACGTATCAGCAAAGCTGCAGAGAGAATATGATGTTCTTCCGAAGTCTCGATAATATAAAAGAAAAACACAAAATCGAATGACTGAATAAATGAAAGTAGCGATTATTTAGGAGCCGCTTATGGACAATTCACAGTCACAATTCCACCCAAAAGTTTTTTTCAGATTTCGTGAAAATCGTAAAAAATTAATTTATGGAACCAAGTACGACTTAACCTCGAGGACAGGTGACGATGCTAATGCCCCGTCCGAAGCTAGTGATAAAGATCCAAATATTCAAGAAAAAGTTCTCGATGTCGAGATTACTTTTAAACGACTAACTTGGAGAATGCCAGCTTATAAATTTTCGGATGAATATAAAATTAAATTGAACCGACATAAACTTACTAAAATTCGATTATAAATTGCATATTTCAGCCGAAAATTAGAATAAACAATTGTTAGACGTTGAATTAGGATGAATGTTGTACTTTGTTACCAAGTTCAGGAACTTAGAGACTATGTACGTTATATCATTTTAACACTTCAAACTGCTAGAAATAATTCACAGATTTCAAATACACTGTCAGAGCACTGTGATTAAAAATACATTTTTTCGAGCGAATGAAAGGTAATTTGAGCAAAACTTGAGTTAGAACTGACGATAAAGCTGGTTTCCGAAACGTCTGCTCATTTGTGAAATGCTAAATTTTCGGGCTATTTTATTCGCTTTAAAATTATTGAAGTGATTACATCGATTGAGATATGCCCTTTGCAGAGCTTCAAAAATCGTGTTTTAAACTTATAAAATTCATACCTTTTTGTTGATCAATAAGGACGATCACATCTGCTCTGAGAAGTATTTTAAAAATTCCGAAACAGTCATGCGGTGGAAGTAATGCGTGTTCTGTTTAATTCATGCTGATTATCTCGGTAACGGTGCTGGATTATAAATGCAACTTGACCGGTCACTTGGGCAGACAGATTGTTGCCGTTGTGGGGCGATATGCTTGTTTGCGTGATTCCTATTGACACATACTGTATTTGTAAATTATATTAGTACCCTGGAGGAGCATGAATAACTTTCCTCCATATATAGCAAGCTAATTACGAAAACAATCGGCAGAAAAAAAACACCAAAATCCTTTTTTGAGCGATTGAAATATGATGGTGATAAAAACCCTTATTGGATTTGGTAATTTCGGATCATATTTAAAAAAATTCCCGGATTTTTCGTTGACCCTCTCATTTCCCCCTCGCATCATCACAATGATGCTCCGCCGCCTTATTCCTAGTACGCAGTTCTCTACACTGAGCCTGACCTCAATGTTGTAGGTGCGTTCAGGTTGTAGTTCCTTGATGGTGTGGCAGAAGTGGGCTGCGCTGTCGCTGCACCCCGACGCTTGGATGTAGTGAGTGACTGTAGCCACCTTGACGCGGTAGCCGCTGATGGCGGCCATGGGAGGACAAGGTTTCCTCCACCGCAGGCTGATGGAAGTGGACGTCGTGGAAGAGGTCAACTCCTCCACAGGTCCAGGAGCTGATGATAACCACAAAATGTTTGAATTAAAAGAGGCTGCATTTTAAGTATTGACCGCACTCTTGCACTTTGCTTTGTTTAAGGAAATACTCCGAAAAATGAGAATGTAATATATTTAATAGAGTTGTATGCTGGATAATGATAACGGCGGCATCTCCATTTGTGGCAGCGAGTGAGGAATTTAGAGGTACTGGCTAGGGAGTCTCAATTATAGCAGTAAAGAGAGGCAGTCTCACTCACCTTCGTCAGGTAGGGTCTTGAACACTTGACACTTCTCGCTGTCTCCTGCCTCGTTGTATGCGATCACGCACACCTCGTACTCAGTGTACGCCTGCAGCTGCGTAAGCTCCAGTTTAGCCGTGCTAAAATTGTGGAAATGTTGAACAGCGTCGGGTTTCTTTGGGGCACAATCTTCTCTTGATTTCATCTGCGTGAAGTATACATAAATTATGAATATTGAAACATGTAACGGTTTTCGATATCCTTGCAGTTACATGTAGTATATCACATATTATGAAAATCGGAGGATAAACGAGATATATGACGAAACATTCATGGTATATGATTTTGATCATAAGTTGAACAATATGTGGCTTAAGATGTAATTTTCTGGATGGGTGAATCGACTAAACTTTAATAATCCAAGTATTCTGAATTTTTTTAAGTATTACTTGAATGATTTTCTGTCCCAAACAACGATCATAAGTTTCAAAACTGATTATTCTAATCTTATTTGTTGATACTTACTGCCAGAGTTACGTTGAAAAATTGCTAGTACTCACTGGTGCTTGCTGGTACTCACTGGTGCTTGCTGGTAGTCACTGGTGCTAGCTGCTAATCTCACCAAGTGTTATTAGTTATCATTTCCCTACAACGAACGTTGGTCGCGCAAGCAAATACTATTTCTGACTTCCATGCCTGCCTCCATGCCTATGTTGGGTTCTGGTATTCCCATCGGGTTCGCGCTTGCGTGTAATATGAATTTTAAACTTCATAAAATTCATTCACTCATTCATAATAATTTGATCAATTTTTTTTATGATCTGGGCAAATAAATGAAATAATGTAGCTGAAGGTTGAAGAATTGGCCAGTCTAGCTACATTGTCGTATTGTGTTGCCTGCAGATCATTGAAAGAAGATCAATGTACCTACGAGTCTACGACAACAATGATCTACCGGCATTGTCGTATTGTGTTGCCGGTAAATCACTTCAAGGTTAATGATACACCGGTAACAATGATCTACCGGCATTGTCGTAACCAGGAGCTGATGATAACCACAAAATGTTTGAATTAAAAGAGGCTGCATTTTAAGTATTGACCGCACTCTTGCACTTTGCTTTGTTTAAGGAAATACTCCGAAAAATGAGAATGTAATATATTTAATAGAGTTGTATGCAGTAAATGATAACGGCGGCATCTCCATTTGTGGCAGCGAGTGAGGAATTTAGAGGTACTGGCTAGGGAGTCTCAATTATAGCAGTAAAGAGAGGCAGTCTCACTCACCTTCGTCAGGTAGGGTCTTGAACACTTGGCACTTCTCGCTGTCTCCTGCCTCGTTGTATGCGATCACGCACACCTCGTACTCAGTGTACGCCTGCAGCTGCGTAAGCTCCAGTTTAGCCGTGCTAAAATTGTGGAAATGTTGAACAGCGTCGGGTTTCTTTGGGGCACAATCTTCTCTTGATTTCATCTGCGTGAAGTATACATAAATTATGAATATTGAAACATGTAACGGTTCTCGATATCCTTGCAGTTACATGTAGTATATCACATATTATGAAAATCGGAGGATAAACGAGATATATGACGAAACATTCATGGTATATGATTTTGATCATAAGTTGAACAATATGTGGCTTAAGATGTAATTTTCTGGATGGGTGAATCGACTAAACTTTAATAATCCAAGTATTCTGAATTTTTTTAAGTATTACTTGAATGATTTTCTGTCCCAAACAACGATCATAAGTTTCAAAACTGATTATTCTAATCTTATTTGTTGATACTTACTGCCAGAGTTACGTTGAAAAATTGCTCAGTCCGCCACGTCCAATAAACGCTGGCGGAGGTCACGGCAGGCGTGACAGTCAAGCGGGGGACGTCGGCTGCCGGGGGCAAAATTGCAGTTAATGTGGCGTTGGCACCGGGGAAACGCGGGAATATCCACCGCACTGACGTTCATAGGCCAGAGCTATTTCAGGGGCCGCCCTTAAAAACCAAAGCATAATTGACGTGTAAATGAATTCGGAAGCTAATGCAGAGGTACAAGCGTTACCTAATGGGAAAATTTTTGGGCCTTATATGTATAAAGTGATTACGATTATGACAACGCAACGATAAACACACTATCATTATATGGACTGAGTCCAGTATTATGAAAATCCTCATACTATGAAAAATCGATTTATTTCTGAGGAACTATATCAAGTATCATGATAATACAATGTAGGTTTTGAATAGAATTAATAGTTCACTTCTCTTGCTCTGTAATGGAAAACTAGAATATTTGATATACTTGATGTGAGCGTATGTAACCTCCGCTGGCCTTTAATGCATTGCTCAGGGCACAAGAGCGAGGATGTGAGAGCAAGATACATTCTAAACCCACTTTTATTGTAAACTATTTCCGTATTTATTCATGTTTATAATATTTTTTGTTTATGCTACACGTTCCAATTTTCAAGCCATCCATTTAAAACATCAAGACTTCTACTGAGTCTGATGAAACGAAAGCCTGATTTGAGCCATCATCTCAATGACAATAACTGTGAACGCCAGTGAACAGCAGCAGCCAGTTGATCAGTATTAATTAAACTAGTGATATGACCTCCTTGTGTTCATAATCAACTGTCATGAAAAATATTCATGGAAATGATTCTATTTAAAAACTTAATTTGTATTCAAGCGATCAAAATGCAGTCATGCATGTGCAAGCACGAAGCGGTCGAGTCGGCGCATGCCGATGACAGAGATTGCCGAAACCATCTGCAGGAGATTTTTCTCTTCAATTATGACGTTACGTTTTGTTTGCTTAATTATTAAACAGATATAACAATAAAACGGAACAATAGGGCAAATAAGTAAAAAAAGCAAGACCTAACATCTATTTAAACTCGAGTCAATGTTGTCGATACTACTGACCATAGAATGGTCAGAACTAATCAATCATTTAAAGTTGTGCATCATCGAATCGAAATACCACTTCCGAACACAGGGGATATCTAACATTAGCTGACGACAGTACTTAAATACAAGTCAGACGACACCCACATAAATATGGAGCAAAGGAAATACAACATGCCACACAACAGATGCTGGTTGTGAGTGATAATTAAATTTAACACAAATGGCCCGTCGGAGAACAAACACAAATAAGTTCAAATCATCCACATCACAGATGTAAACTATCTGAAATATTCTTCAACAACACTCACTACACTCACACAAACAGAGGAGCAGTCTTAGGATAAAACAGCATATCCTACGGTTTATGATCACAGATAACAGCAAGCAAAAACGTATAGAACTTAGTTTGAGAGCGAATTAATAAATAAGTTATGAAAAGAATTTCAAGGAAAGTTCGGGGATAAGTGTTGAGAAAGTTAGGAATGTTGGGTGAAGCTATTTAGTGTGTTTAACAAGTTTTAGTTTCGAGACGGTAGGACCGAGTTTGTTTACATCGAACAATGGCGAGCGTATCGCTAGGTAAACTCTGTGAGGGGAGAAATTCGGCGACACTTCGAGGCTTAGGGCAAACTGTGCGCGGTTGCTACGAATAAAAGTAGGTAAATTGCGCGCCAGAGAGATTCTTTCGAAGTCACGGTCACGCCAGCACGGTCTGCAGTGGAAACATTAGCATTATTTTCGAAACAAATATTCTTTTTTCTTGTATATGTATAACAAATATACATATGGAACTTCCTCGTGTAAATATGCGGTCAACATTAGGATAAGAATGGAAGTACGTATAAATATGAGTTGAGTTGGGAGGGGAGTTAGTGATTCAGAATGTCAGTGGAGTTACTCACGTCGCCGGTTATCGCAGCCCTGCTCGTCGCTGTAGTCGTAGTCGCCGCAGTCGTGTGTGCCTCTGTCGCACCGCAACGTCTCGTTTATGCAGTGTCCGGTGTAGGCGCATTTGAACTGATCAGTGCGACACACGCCTGCAATCACCAGTAATTCAATTAATTATATTCATACGATAATTGAGAATATATGAATACAATTCAGACCATTGACATTCTTACAATGCTCTACCAGCAACAACTAATGCTTCATTGTGACATTCCGTTGCCGGTAGATCATTGTCAGAAGGTCTATGAAGGTTAAAAGGGGCACAGTAACTATGGGGAAATATAGAAATTATTTTGTATTAAATACTTTCCAGTATTAAGAACGACGTTCATGGCGGTATTCATTCAGGATGCCTCTACTTGGTTCATGCCCCTACTTGGTTTAGGAACTTTAGCTTATGAACTGAATAACGATCAAGAACTCTAGTAAGTTATTTGGTCAAAATTTCATGCACAAGTTTGGCCAACAAACGCCTCACGAAAAAGAAAAACACCACACGTCCTCAAATTGCGCACGTTTTCCCTCCTCACATTGCGGACTTGCATCCTCAACACCACACGTCTTCATCACATTTGCATGTTACCAACTCCACGTTGGCGCAGATTAGGATCATTTCCAAATGTAAACACAAACTAAAGATACGAACAATATTTATACTTAATAAATGAAACTTTAATTAACACTTACTCACCATAGGGACGTGGTTTGCATAATAACACGAAATGTAAAGTCATTGGAGACTCATTTACTCACTTAGTCATCATATTAATTTAATACCTACGCCGACTAATGATGTAATGACACACACACTCACTGACTCATCACATCAGCCGTGTACTCACAATGCTTCTCATCACTCCAGTCCCCGCAGTTGTTATCGCCGTCGCATTCCCAGCGCTTGTGGATGCATCTACCGTTGCCACACACGAAGTGGTCTCCGGTGCAGCCTGCGATGAACCAAGGAAGCCGTGAATGTCAGGCTAACTAATAGGAAATCATCCAAGCTGAGTGAGTAGCGGTAAGTCTAAGTTCTAGTGGATATATATTTTCAGTTGTTTTGTTGTTTCAGAAAGAAAGTGTCAGACTAATTCAATTTAAAAAAATCTTTTTTTAATGAAAGGAAGTCAGATAACCTACTCAGTGAGCCCTCCCCCTGCAAGCACCTCCTCCACCTTCCCATTAATATTACATGCACGATGATCGAGTCTCCTGCACGTGAGGCGAAGAAGAGAACGAGGAACGTTGAAAGATAAGAATGTGAGATATATACAGCATGTGTCGTTTAAACTCCTGCTTCAGAGAGGTGGAGGTAAAGTCTGTTGAGCCTTTTACAAAAAGTCTTTGATAATGCTCAGTAAAGCCAGCCATAACATGCAATGGGATCATCGGGATAAAACTTTTTTGTGTAAAGAAAATTTAGGCCAAAGAAGCGATTGAACTCGATAGCAGTTTTGCGAAACATTGAAAGGAAATTGATAGTAAAATGTTATAATTGGACGAAGAATAATTCACTTGAATTCAAGTAATAAATGAATTATTAAAAGCAGAAGCAGGTCCTCATATCAACTCGAAATAAATGACATTAGAATTGACCGGTAGGTGCTCGCCCCATCAATCAACTCACAGCCACGCTCGTCGCTGTCGTCGCCGTACAAACAGTTCCGTCGCACTGTGCCGAGTATTCCGAAAGCAAAAGTTCCGAGTCTCCCGTCACACCGCTCCGCCTCGTCTATGCAGAGGCCTGACTTGGCGCACTTGAACTGGTCAGAGCGACACACGCCTGCAATCGCCAGTAATTCGGAAAATTATGTCAAGACCACAATTGAGAAAATGTGAGCACGGAATTTGTAATCATGGATTTGCAATACCTGATGACAAGTTGTTTATTCTATCGATGCTTATTCTATTAATTCAACGGATTTTACTGCACATCTAGTATTTCCGTAAGCGGAATTTTCGCACTTGATTAAAATCAAATGAACGTGGAAGAATTGAGAAGCAGTGAGTCGTTCAATAGCCGGGCGGCAGTTGAGATCACCACAGAGTTAGTGTTTGGTTATACAAAGATTTTATTGAAGGAGGGTTTACCGGGAGAATATGATGTTGCCTCTCTGATGTGTCAGTTGTATCTTGTAGGCGATAACTGATACGTAAGTGACGATTTATGACAATTGTTTTAAACCATAACTGATGCCAGTTGTTCTTCGAAATAACTGATTCCAATTGTTCTTAGATATAACTGATGTAAATTTTTTAGTTACAACTGATGCCAACTTTTCTAAGCTACAACTAATAATTTTAGTATGTGATAATTAATGAAAATTCAATTGGCAATAAATAATGATAATTCCAATGGGCGATTATTGATGATAGTTAGGGATTCCTCCAAGGACGGGTGGTCCAGGGTGGGGTGGTCCAGGGTGGGGGGCCCAAGGAAGAGTGGTTCCAGGTGGTGTGGTTCAGGGTGGAGAGGTCCAGTGAGGGGTATTACAGGGGGAAGTGGTCAAGGTAGGAGTGGTCCAGGGAGGGGTTAACCAGAGAGGGTGGTCCAGGGAAGGGGGTCCAATGAGAAGTGATCCAGGGAGGGGCGGTCCAGGAAAGGGTGGTCCACTTCTTCTGCTTAAGTTTGCAGCGGTGATTTTGAACAAAACCACCATCACCTTTTTTAACTCTCTTTGAAACGATGTTATTTTCCTCTATTGCTGATTCCTGTTACTCTTTGATGTTTGCAGGTACTATCGCGCTTGCTGGAACTCACTGCATGGTGCTTGATGATAATTTCTGGTGCTAGCTGCTGCTGTTTGAACCAAGTGTTTTAGTTATCATTTCCCCACAACGAACGTCGGTCGTGCAAGCAAATGTTATATCAGACATATACGCCCATGTTGGGTTCTGGGATCCCACCGGGTTGATGCTTAAATGTAATATAAGTTATAATAAGCATAAATTAATTCCCTTGTTTGGAATAATTTGATCAAACTTGTTTTCTTGGTCTGGGCAAATAAAAAAGCTGAAGATCAATTGATCAAGAAGCTGGATCCCAATTCCAAGTTGGCACAGATTATGATTAGTTTCAACTGTAAATACTAACTAATAATATGAACATTATTTAAACTTACTAAACGAGACTTTACCTCGCACTTACTCACCATAGGGATATAGTATGCAGACTAACACGCAAAGTTAGTTAAAAAAGGAATGAAAATTTTTGGAAAGGATTTTCCCAGTGATTCGAGATAACAGGCTCGCTCAGCTATCATATTTATTCAATACCTACGCCGACTCATGATGTGATGACACTCACACTTACTGACTCAAACAACACATTAAGCGTGTACTCACAATGCTTCTCATCACTCCAGTCACCGCAGTTGTTCTTTCCGTCGCATTCCCAACGCTTTTGCATGCATCTGCCGTTGCTGCACAAGAAGTGTTCCCCGGTGCAGCCTGTGATGAACCAAGGAAGCCGTGAAAGTCGGGCTAACTAATTGGAAATCATCCAAGCCAAGTAAGTAGCGGTGAGTTAGTTATTTTGTTGTTTCAGCAAAATAGTGTCAGACCAATTCAATAATAAAAAGTCATAGGATTATTTATGAGAGAAAGAAAGTCATATAACCTACTCAGTAAACCCTCCCCCTCATAACACCTCCTCCATCTTCACTTTAATATCACATGCACGATGATCGGGTCTCCTGAACGTGAGGCGAGGAAGAAAACAAGAAAGGTGGGGAGATGAGAATGTGATGCATGCAATGTTTATAACAACTGCTTCAGAGGTGGGGGTAAAGTCTGCTGAGTTTTTACAAAAAATCTTTGATGTTGCTCTATAATTCCAGCCATAACATGAAATGGGTTCAGCGGGCCAAAAACTTACTGTGTGAAGAAAATTTAGGCACCAAAAGAGGTTGAAATTGACAAGTCAACATTAGCCGTAATAGTTTTACGAAACGTAAATAAAAATTATGGTAAGACGTTTTGATTGGACAAGGAATAATGTACTCAAATTCAAGTATATACTGTAATTAGAAGAATTATTGAGAGCAGAAGCAGATCCTTATATCAACTAGAAATTGAAAACAGCAGCTTCAGGCAACTCACAGTCGCGCTCGTCGCTGTCGTCGCTGTAGGGGCATTGGCCGTTTCCGTCGCACCGCAACGCACCTTTTATGCAGCGGCCGGTGTCGGCGCACTTGAACTGATCAGAGCGGCACACACCTGCAATCACCAGTAATTAGGAAAATTATGCCAAGCCCATAATTGAGAAAGAAATGCTGCAGTTGGATGATTCTACTGGATGCTGCGATTTTCCGTTGCTGGATGCTGCGATTTTCCGTTGCTGGATGTTGCTGCTGAATAGAACTGAATGCTGCTCACGCCTCACGAGAGAGGATAAACACCTTAAACCCTCAACACGCACATCACACGTGCCGGTTTCCAACTCCACATTGGCTTTTATGATTATGATCAAATTTAATTGCATAATCCAATTAATTATATGAACATTATTTATATATATTAAATTAAAATTTAACTCCTACTTACTCATCTTAGAAACATGGTATGCAGAATAACTCTGGTTGTAAGTCAAATCTGTAATGTGAGTATTTTAAGGATTCTCCCAGTGACTTGTCGCGTAATAAAAGACTCATTGACCCACTTAGCCATCATATCAATTTAATACCTACGCCGACTCATGATGTTATGACACACAGACTTACTGACTCATCACATCAGCCGTGTACTCACAATGCTTCTCATCACTCCAGTCCCCGCAGTTGTTCTCGCCGTCGCATTCCCAACTCTTCTGGATGCATCTGTCGTTGTCGCACACGAAGTGTTCCCCAGTGCAGCCTGAGATGAACCAAAGAAGCCGTGAAAGTCAGGCTAACTAATTGGAAGTCATTCAAGTTTAATGAGTTGCGGTAATGTTGAATCTAATTGGATACATACTTCGAATTAGTATGAAATTTCAGCAAAGAAATTTCACTCATACTAATCCAATTAGAAAATTCTTAATGTTATTTTTTGAAAGAAAGGAAGTCATATAGCCTACTCAGTAAACCATTTCCCTCCAAACACCTTAATTTCTCGATCTTTTCATTACTATAATATGCACGATGGTCGGGCCTCCAAGGGCCGTATTATCAAAACTTCGTAACTTTCTGTACCTACGACAAAAAAGTTACGTGTTACGTAACACATCCTAATTTTGGCATTTTCAAAACTTTCGTACGCAAGACTTAACTAAAGGCGTATTATCAAAAGCATCGGGCTAACTGACCAAGCAGAGGCTTTGGATTTGCTGTTCCTATAGCTCCTCTCGAACAGTGCGCAGTGCGCTTGGATTAAAGTAGGATGTGTGGTGTCAGCATTTGCGGTGCCTGACTAGGATGTATTTGGATAAATGAATGTGACGTTATTCAAATAGCAATGCACTTGTTGTTGTGATCATTAACCGTAATTTCTTGCAATAAGGGCAACTAAATGCATTATTCACATTCAAAATGAGAAGAATTTTTTACAAGGTTACAAAGAATTTTAAAAATTTCGTTTTCGCAAGTTGGAGTTGCGACTGTCATAAAATGAAATAAATTTGTTTAAAGAGAACTAGAAAATGCTTGGCTTATCAACCTCAATATAATTTTGAATCAAAAAGGCATTAAGATATTTTTCAAGTGAATGATCATAAAACTCTTAGATAAGATTATCAAAATTTGCTTGTAAATTATAGCACAAAAGGCAATTGACATTTTTATCCCAAAAGCACCGTTTTGCACTATCACATATTATGCCTATGTTAAATTATTTACAAAATACTATTACAATTAACCGTGTTGAAAGTATATCAATAGTTTTTTATTGCTTTGGCACACTCAAAACCTGTGCGTAACTCCACTTCCGACACCTCCGAGCAGGCGTAGAGCTTCTTGTACGTAGCTTCCCGCGCAAATGTTTTGATAATACACCGCTAGAGCAACGTCATCATATCAGCACTTACGCCACACGTAAGTCGATTTTGCGTACTTACGAAGTTTTGATAATACGGCACCAGAATGTGAGGCGAAGAAGAGAACGAGGAATGTGGAGAGATAAGAATTTTGCAATATATATGGATTATCTTTGACACCTGCTTCAAATGTGGAGGCAAAATCTATTGAGCCTTTTACCATAATCTTTGATAGTGCTCAGTAAAGCCGGCCATAACATGCAATGAGTTCATTGGGCCAAAACCCTTTCGTGTAAAGAATATTTAGGCCCCAGAAGTGAATGAACTCGATAGTAGTGTTACGAAAAGTTGAAAAAATTTTAAATAAAACGTTATGACTGGACGAGGGATAATTCACTTAAATTCAAGTAATAAATGAATTATTGAGAGCAGAAGCGGATCCTCATATCAACTCGGAACAGAATACAGTAGAATAGAGCAGTAAGTGCTCGACTGATCAGGCAACTCACAGCCGCCCTCGTCGCTTTCGTCGCCGTGGCCGCAGTGGAAGCTTCCGTCGCAGCGCTCCGCCTCGTCTATGCAGCGGCCAGTGTAGACGCACTTGAACTGATCAGAGCGGCACACGCCTGCAATCATCAGTAATTAGGTAGATTAGTTTAGGACCATAATTGAGATGATTTGAACATGGAAGATGAATATTTGGAGATCACGAAATAATATTTTGTCATACTGACATGTACTTTATGCTATTTTATCAATCTTCCTTACTATGTTCTGCTTCATCCGGATATTCAGCTCAGTTATTTTCTATTATTAGAGTTTCTAAAACAATTTAGAAATTGCCTTGAATTTGAAATACCTGATGATAAATTAATGCTCATTCTATTAATTCAACGGATTTTACTGCACATATAGTACTTCCGTAAGCGGAATTTTTGCACCTGATTAAATCAAATAGAAATTTGAGAGAATAAGAATAATAATAATTTGGGAGAAAAAATGGTTCATTAGCCGGGCTGGAGCTGAGGTCACCGCTGAGTGAGTGTTTAGTTATACGAAGATTTTATTGAAGGAGGGGTTACCGAGAGAATTTGATGGTGCCTCTCTAGTGTCAGCTTTATATTTTAGGCTAGAACAGATATCTAAGCGATGGTTGATGACAATTGTTCTAAGCGATAACTGATGACGATTGTTCTAAGCGATAACTGATGACAATTGTTCTAAGCGATAACTGATGACGATTGTTCTAAGCGATAACTGATGTCAATTGTTCTAATCAATAACTGATGATAATTTCACTATAAGACAATTAATGATAATGCAATTGGGCGATAATTGATGATAGTTCAACTGAATGCTTATTCTTCAAGATTCTGACAATTCATCTCAATTCTTCCAAGGATGAATGACCATGGAGGGTTGTCCAGGGGTGGATGGTCCTGGGAAGGGTGGTCCTGAGAGGAGTGATCCAGGTAGGGGTGATCCATGGAGGGTGGTTCAATGAGGGTGGTCCAGGGAGGGTGGTCCATGGAGGGTGGTCCAGGGAGGGTGGTTCATAGAGGGTGGTACAGGGAGAGTGGTCCAGGGTGATTGGTCCAGGGAGAGGTTATCCAGGGAAGGGTGGTCCAGGTAGGAAGGTCCAGGGAGGGCAGCCCAAGGAAGGGGGGTCCAGTTGAGAGTGGTCCACCTCTTCTTCTAAAGTTGGCAGCGGTCATTTTTGAACAAATGAATCGAAAGAAAAACCACAATAATTTTTTTTAACTCGCCTTGAAATGATGTTATTCTCGTCTATTGCGGTAGCTGTTACTCTCTTGTGCTTGTATGTACTCACTGGTGCTTGCTGGTACTCACTGGTGCTTGCTGGTAAATGATACACCGGTAACAATGATCTACCGGCATTGTCGTATTGTGTTGCCGGTAAATCACTTCAAGGTTAATGATACACCGGTAACAATGATCTATCGGCATTGTCACGTTGTGATGCCGGTAGATCATTTAAAGAAGGTCAATGATCGACCGGCAATAAAATCCATTGTTGGAAGCTAATTATCAAACAAACGTAAAATAAGAGTGTAATCCTTCAAGTGACAAACTACATAAATCTGAATGGCCAATTGACCAAGCATAGGAAATTTCTTCTCAAGCTGACTCATGAAATCAGCATCACACCCGCACTGAATAGTTCTATATTGAGGATATCAACAAAGACCATCTGCTGCTGGATGCCGCTGCTCAATGCTGCTGCTGTATGCTGCATTTGGAAGCTGGTTTCTGCAGCAATATGCCTCGAGTTACCTCCACTGGATGTTGCGAGGTTCCGCTGCTGGATACTACTGCTCTTGCTGCTGCTGCTTGATTCGGCTGCTCAATGCTTCAGCTGGATGCTGCAGTTAGAGGCTGCTGATGACTACTTCTGCTAGATGCTGCTGCATGCTACTGTATGCTATTGTATGCTGCTGTTGGATGATTCTACTGGATGCTGAAATAAGATGCCTCGTGTTTCCTACGCTGGATGTTGCGAGGTTCCGCTGCTGGATACTGCTGCTCTATGGAACTAACTGGATGCTGCTCACGCCCCACGAGGAGAATAATATAAACACCTTACACCCTCAATTCGCACATCACACTTGCCAGTTTCCAAATTCACATTGGCGTTGATTATGATCAATTTCAACGGCAAAACCTAACTAACGATATGAACATCATTTAAAATTATTATGTGAAAATTGAACTCACACTCACTCATCTTAGAAACATGGAATGCTGTATAACTCTTGTTGTGTGTCAAAACAGTAATGCGAGATTTTGGACGACATTCTTCCAGTGATTCGTGATAGAAGACTCATTGACCCACTCATCCATCATATTAATTTAATACCTACGCCGACTCATCATGTGAAGACACACACACTTACTGACTCATCACATCAGCCGTGTACTCACAATGCTTCTCATCTTTCCAGTCCCAGCAATTGTTCCTGCCGTCGCATTCATTACGCTTGTTGATGCATCTGCCGTCGTCACACACGAAATGGTCACCGGTGCAGCCTGTGATGAACAGAGAAGCCATGAAAGTCAGGCTAACTAATAAATAATTCAAGCTTAGTGAGTTGCGGTAATGTTTCTAGTGGATATATATTTTGTGTTATTCTGTAATTTCTGCAAAATAGTGTCGGACTAATTCAATTTTAAAAAATCATAATATTATTTTTAAACGCAAGGAAGTTATATACCCTACTCAGTGAACCCTCCCCTTCCTAACACCACTTCCATCTTCACATTAATATTCCATGCACGATGATCGGGCTTCCTGAACGTGAGGCGAAGAAGAGAACGAGGAATGGGGAGAGATAAGAATAATACGTATGTATGTGTTGTTTATAACACCTGCTTCAGAGGTGGAGGTAAAGTCTGCTGAGTCTTTCACAAAAAGTATTTGATAATGATCATTAAAGCCAGCCATAACATGCAATGGGTCCAGCTAGTAAAACTTTTTTGATTAAAAAAAATAAGGCCCCAGAAGTGATTAAATTTGATAGCAGTTGCGCGAAACATTGAAAAGAAATTGATAGTGAAATGTTATGATTGGACGAAGAATAATTGACTTAAATTCAATCCTCATGTCAACTTGAAATAAAAGACTGTTGAATTGAGCGAGAAGCGCTCGACTCATCAGGCAACTCACAGCCGTGCTCGTCACTGTTGTCGTCGTAGAAGCAGTCGTTGGAATTTCCGTCGCACCGCAGCGTCTCGTCTATGCAAAGGCCGGTGTTGGCGCACTTGAACTGATCAGAGCGGCACACGCCTGCAAGCACCAGTTATTCGGTAGATTAAATCAAGACCATAATTGAGAAGGTGTGAACACAGAAGATAAATCTTTGGAGATCACGAAATTATCTTTTGTTATACTGTTATTTATGCTACACTATCACTCTTTCTTACTATATACTGCTTCACTTGGACGCTCAGCTCAATTATGTTCTACAATCAGGGTTTCTAAAACAATTTAGAAATGATCTTGGATTTGTAGTACCTGATGATAAATTAATGCTCATTCTATTATTTCAACGGATTTTATTGCACATGTAGTACTTAATTAATTATGTGGAATTTTCACACCAGATTAAAATCGAATGAACATGAAAGAATTGAGAAGAAGCGAGTGGTTCATTAGCCGGGTTACAGCTGAGCTTAACACAGGGTGAGTGTTTAGTTAAACAAAGATTTTATTGAAGGAGATATTACCGAGAACATATGGTGCCTCTCTAGTGTGCCAGATATATCTTTAATGCAATAACTGTTGACAATTGTGCTAAGGCATAACTGATGAAAATTATTCTAAGCGATAACTGATCATTACATCAGCCGTGTACTCACAATGCTTCTCATCACTCCAGTCCCCGCAGTTGTTGCGCCTGCCGTCGCATTCCCAACTCTTCTGGATGCATCTTCCGTTGTCACACATGAAGTTGTCGCCGGTGCAGCCTGTGATGAACCAAAGAAGCCTTGATAGTCGGGCTCACTAATTGTAAATCATTCAAGCTAAGTGAGTTGCCGTAATCTTAAGTCCTGGTTGTTATATTTTTACGTTATTCTGTAATCTAAGCAAAATAGTGTCATACTACTTAATTAAAAAATCCTGAATATTATTTTATAAGTAGAAAAAAGTCATATAGCCTCCTTCGTGAGCCCCTTTTCTCAGAACACCTCCTAATCTCCACACATATGTTAAATGTAGGATGATCGGGTGTCCTGAACTTGAGACATTAAAACAGAAGAATTTTGAGAAGTAATGAATGTGAAGTATGTGCAGTTTATAACACGTGCACCCGAGGTGAATGAAATAGTATGTTCATTAACACCGATATGCCATATGCTCAGCTGGAATAAAACATCTTGTGCAAAGATAATCTAGACACCATAAGATGCGGAACTCGACAACTCGGATTTAGTTATAGCATGTTTACGGCGAAACATTGAAAATAATTCAGTTATGAAACGTTATGGTTGTACGCCGGCAAGAAATAATTCATATAAATCCAAGTAAATAATGGATTATTAATAATATATAAGAACATCTTCATATTGACTTGAACTAAAAGACAGTAGAATTGCGCGGCAGCGTTCGACTCATCAGGCAACTCACAGTCGCGCTCGTCGCTGTCGTCGCCACAGTGGTTGTCTCCGTCGCAGCGCTCCGCCGCGTTAATGCAGCGGCCGGTGTTGGCGCACTTGAACTCATCAGCGCGGCACACGCCTGCAATTACAAGTAATTCGGTAAAGAATTTTCAGATCCTAATTAAAAAATTCGTATATGCGTAATCAATCTTTCGTGGTCACTAAGTAATAATTTTGTTTCAATAATGTATGTGCAAAAATGTTATTACTTTTTCAATTTTCTCAATAAAATTGATTTATCTCTAAGAAGGGTTGAAGACTTTGGGGCGTCTTTATTAGCTATTAGCGTTTGCATATGAGCTCATACTTGAATGAGTGCTTGGTTTTAATAAGATTTTATTGAATGAGGGGAGGGGGGAAAGGGATTGCCACGAGGATGTGGTGCTGTTATGTATGGATTACCGAAAATGATAATGCTGATAATAAGGAAAAAATAGTTATGCCGAAAAAGCAAAGGTCAGAGCAATGTAATGCCAGTTATTTGAATTCAATTCATATTAGCCACAAGGAACCGGACCTGGAGACTCAGACTCACCTGCGCCTGCAGAAGTTTGTTCGCCTGCAGCTGCGGTTGCCGCGGCTGCCAGGAGCAGCAGCAGCCTGCAGCAGCTGCTCGTGCCCTGCAGAGCAACAAGAGCTGTGAGTGACGTCGCCTGCTAAGCACTGGTGTTTGCTAACATTCTTGCTATCACAACTGCGAGCATAAAATTAACCTTTAACAATGATTAACCTGATGCCAGTTGACTTCATGGCTGCAGGACATCGTCGGGGGCGCCCATTGAACGCTTGCATTGTTGTGCTCATAAGTAAATATCAGTGCAGAATGTCCCCTGTTATCGAACAGAATATTCATAATGTCGATAATTAATGACGCAATAAGTGACCTCCATTACGTAACTATTGACACAATAATCGATCCTAGTGACGTAATAAGTGACGCCCGTGAAAATATACTAGTATTTTCTCAGGGAGAATATCATTATTTTCATGTGCAGAGAAACTTTTCAACCAATTATATACCCTCAATTATAAAATCGTGTTTTCATATAAAGAACATTTTTACAGATTTTCTACCTGAAAAATAAATATTCACGTATCTAAAGTCTTACCGGGTCAATAAAAAAATATCTTTGGATCGGTTATTAATTAAGTGATAAAAAGATCGGTTAATTATTGTTCAATGCATGGATCCCCCTTACCTTCATAGCGCCGGTTAGATGCATAAGATGACGCTCCAGCTGACTTCAGGGGGATGAACTGGCGCTGATAAACTGACAGCTAATAGGATTGTCACCGATAAATTGAATGTTGAACACTTTTGTGTTAATAAAAAAATGAAACTAATTCTGGAAAAAGATAGGTACAGACGAGTCATGCCTCGTGAAGGCCCAAGTAACACTGAGCAAACACAACACCGCGTGACGGCGTGACAGACGCGTCCCAAGCACACGCCAGGTCATCTACCAGCTTATATCAGGATCGGTTACTAATTATATGATAAAAAGATCCATTAATTATTCATCACTGCCTGGATCCCCCTTACCTTCATATTTGGGGACTCGAGATGACGCACCAGCTTCAGGTGGATGAACTGGCGCTGATAAACTGAGTGCTAATATTGTCACCGATAAACTGAATGTTGAACACTTTTGTGTTATAAACTGAATAGAACGGATTCTGGAAAAGTTTACGTATCAGATTCTGGAAAAAGTTCACGTATAGCAACAAATGTTCCCCAACGAACAGAATGAAGTAACTACATGAAATGAGGACCGTATAGCATGGACTAAGATTTGTCATCGATGTCGTTTGAACTACCGAATGGTTTGTATTGTATTAATTTGTCCAAGAAGCAACGAGGTGTCATAATACTTATGCCGCGATGAGTCATGCCCAACACGCACGATTTGAATAAAACGATTTTAATTCACTGACGAGGGAAAGAATAATGTGAACCGCACTATAGTATCACGATGACATATAATATCCAAATTGTGAAGGCCTGATATGCATAACCGCAGGTACATTGTATAATGCCTGTCATCGTGCAGGGCACTGCTTTCACTGTATTGAGCATTGCCATCCCAACATCACACACCTGAATATTCAATAAAACTTGTGGGCCCTGGATACAATAACGAAAATTATTCAGTTGTTGCTTCTGCCAACTAACAGCCGAAATATTAATAATAATGTTTTTATAAGAATACAAAATTATGTCGTGGAGCTACTGGCATTGCCTTTTTCGCGGTCCATCAAGCAGCCTCTGGTTTTTAAAAATGATAAAGTAAAAACTATAGGCATCTTTTTGTCCGAAATTTGACTGATCCGAAATTCGAATGTGTCACGTCACTCACGTCCTCACGTCACTCACATCACTCACGTCACTCACGTCACTCACGTCACTCACATCACTCACGTCACTCACGTCACTCGCAACATAAACTCGCTGCTATTACCTGCCAAGCAACTTTAACTTAAAATAGCAGAATATCGGCTGAGATGGACGTTTAGTAAATGTTTGATGTCAATTTGAATAATAGGCATAGGCTTCTATGGTTCCTAGTCTGCTTGGTTAAGCAAGACACTTCATAAATGCGTTCAACAGACAATCGAAGTCATGCAGCAAATTAATGCATCGAAATTCATCTGGCAACCAATATAAATGCATTCAGAATTATTAATAAATGCTTCACACAAGCCATCCAAATGTTTAATACAACAGTCAAAATGCATCCAACCAACCATCCAAATGCATCCAGCCAACCATCCAAATGCATCCAACCAACCATCCAAATGCATCCAACCAACCATCCAAATGCATCCAACCAACCATCCAAATGCATACAACCAACTATCCAAATGCATTCAACCAACCATCCAAATGCATCCAACCAACATCCAAATGCATCTAACCAACTATCCAAATGCATTCAACCAACTATCCAAATGCATTCAACCAACCATCCAAATGCATCTAACCAACCATCCAAATGCATCTAACCAACCATCCAAATGCATCCAAGCAATCATGCAAAAGCATCCAGCCAACCACCCAAAAGCATCCAATAAACCATCCAAATGCATCCAGCCAACACTCTAGATGCATCCAAAAATCACGAAAATTCATAAAACAAACCATATGAGAGCATTTGAGTAATCACTTAGAGTTAACCGACAAACCATTTGCATAGAACAAACAAACTTTTGCTATCAACAAATTGCGTCTCACAAAGCAATACATTGCACATGACTAACTATTTACATGCTCCAAAAAACCAGCCGATTAGTCGAAAAAACTCGGTAATCCTACAAACCAGCAAAATTCTCTGTTAACCAAATAAAAATTTACAATGAACCATCCAAGTGAATGAAACAATCCATTTAAATGCACCTACCGAACTATAAGACCATTGAAATGCATAGAACTTCCTACGTAGGCAGTTTAAGAACTCTCTGAATCCTCTGGAAAATAAGTATTCAACACACCTTCAACTAAACATTTCAATATTTGCAACAATATTTTCAATAAGTGCAACAATTTGCACTTACTCAATGACTCGAAGGAAGTCATTGAATATTATGTATACATTGAAGTTTTGTACACATTGAAGTTTTGTACACATTGAAGTTTTGTACACATTGAAGTATACAAGTATACCCACGGTTTATACAATGTCCCAGAAGGATTACTAGAATTTGAAACAAGAATCAACACCAGGGGCCACGGTTATAAACTAAAATAATATGCGTTTGAAAATTACTTTTTAAAGACAACCCTTCTGAAGAATCCAGTGTCTTGTATGTTACACATGTACAATGAATTTCTAATTTTATTTTCTAATATTGAAAAAATTATTTCTCAAAATTTTTTTAAGATATCAAAATTTTGTAAATTTTCAAAATTATTTATTCTGTCAACTGATTTATGCATTGTCCCTGACTTTATGCAATTGTGCAAAATTTCAGATCGATTGGACAGGTCAAATTGTGTCATATATGGATTATAAGATTTGTGGCAGACGAAATTATTTTTAAATGTTTTTTTAATAATGAAAAATATTTAATTTATAAAATTATCAATTCTGTCAATTAATTCATGCATTGTCTCCAACTTTGAGCAAGGTTGCAAAATTTCAGATCGATTGGACACGTAGAAGTGTGTCACATATCGATTTGTAGCTAGCAAAATTATTTTCAATTTTATTAATACCGAAAAAAAAAATTATTTCAAAAATTATTTATTCTGTCACTTGATTCATGCATTGTCTCCAACTTTTTGCAAGTGTGCCAAATTTCAGATCGATTGTGCTGGTAGAAGTGTGTTAAATATCGATTTTAAGATTTATAGCAGACAGACAGACAAACAAGAAGTGAAGTTAAAGAGAAGTGTTCTATTAATAAAAAAGTGTTTTACGCTGTATTTACCTAATATCTTTTCTGCGCTCTCGACAAAATAAACAAATATTAGTTACTTATATCAATACATTGGGATTAAATCGATTCTGATCTAAAATTCCTTTAAATTTTGGCAACTCGGTGCTTGCTTCATTGATCAGAATTATGGTCCACTGCGTCCGCCCTTACGGTAGCGCACATCCGTTGCTCCTGCACTTCCCGTTATTTCAGACCCTAAGCCGGTAATGCGACAGTATTTGGTCAACAATCTATATGCTATATTCAAATCTCTGACAAAGAAGACGCACGTCCTCGGTTTGTGTTAGGCCGCTTTGTTGACTATAACGCTTGGTTGGTCAGTTCGAAACCCTAGAGTCATCGGATCCATACTTGAACATTCATCTACTCGCGGCCTGAGCTTCAAAC